>NC_143578.1:11327636-11547636 GCF_048544385.1 Mastigoproctus giganteus | reverse complement strand
CGTTGCTGAATTCAAATTTGAAAACCATATTGCTGTAACACCCCCAAATTTTATGGGCGAAGGGATTAAAGTCAAAAACTAAGTGTCTAGTAAAAAGATTTCATATAATTGAAGAAAATGTTTACCTGATAGCAAAACACTTACTTTGGCATTTTTTTTTTTTTTTTTTTACTTTTTATAATCGTCCATTGGTGTCTTCCATACGAGATAAACTCCATTTTGGACTCTATTTTCCCTGCTATCTGTTTTTTTTTCCATTTGAGAAATACCTTGATGAAACCTTTCACCTTGTTCATCAGAGACTGCTCCAAAGTTTCCAGGAATAAAGTCTAAATAGCAATGTAGAAAATAAAACTTTAACGACATTTTTCATTGCCTAAAAAGTTCCAGCCTATCGAGTGCCTTCCAGGCTCTTATTTCAGTAACATTTAATTTTTTAGTGGATTCTACATCTTGGAATAGCAGTTTGATTTGAGGACCCCACAAAAATTCCATCTTTTACTTGGCCTCACTGATTCGAAGAAATTTTTGCCTCAAACAGGAAAATCCATCTCCTTTTCTGTCCATCACTTTCACAAATGTTTTTTTTTATCAAACCTAGCTTGATGTGCAATGGACGTAAATAGATTTTTGACTTATTCACCAAAGGAGGATGTGCTACATTTCTCAGTCTGGCCATTGTTTTATCCTGTAGTGGTAGTCCTTCGCTCGGCTGTCCCACTCGCGTGAAAAGCAACAGCATTTAGTGCATCCACCTTGAAACCCAGTCAGCAAAGCTATCACTTTTAAATCGACACAGATATTCCATTTGTATTCTTGATAGCATATTTGTTGCAAAAAAACCTTTAGGTTCTCGTACGTTTCCTTCATGTAAACTGCATGGGCCAATGATATAGATGGATACTTATTTCCATTATGGAGTAAAACTGGTTTTAAACTAATCTTGGATGAATCAATGAAAAGCCTCCACTGCTCGGGGAGGTTCTCTAGATGTAACACTTTCATTAATTCCTTGGACATTGTTAGTAAAAACTAAAGCACCATCCATGGAATAATAGGTCGTTATGTTAGATTGCCTCTTACTATAAAAAGACACCTTGCCATCCTTTTCAAGAAGATTCCACTGCTGAAGCAGTGGTGCTAATAATTGACTCTTGGTTTTGGAGCTGCCCAAATCTATGATCAACTCTTTCAATTCTGCCTAAATGATTATATGCGGCTTTGCAGTATCAAGAGTTGAAAAGTCTGGATCTGTACTCTTTCTGGGTTCTTCTTGAGACTCCTTTTCTGAGCGTGAATCAGAGTCAAGTCCACAAGTTTCTGGACGCTTTGGCGCTGGCACTGTATCATCGTGAGGAACCAGCCTTAGAACAGATATGTTGGGATACTCTACTTTATGCTGGATTTCTCAGAAAACATAGAAATATTGGTGTTGCTTTTTGTAAAAAATCTTAAAGGCTGCAAAAGAGTGGTGTCATCAACTTCAAGACTGAACTGTAGAACAGTGGAAAAAGATCGTGTGATCTGACGAGTTGCGCTTTAAGCTTTGTTCTTATTATAAGGTTTTAGGTGTATCAAAGATTTATGCAATATTGCGCCATAAATATGATGTCTGTAAATTGTGCGGGTATTAGGTGATCCATTTGGTTGGTTGTTACACAAAACCGACTTTCCGAGAGAAAAAAACCATGCTAACCTCTACCTAAGCTCACCTCAGCCATATTGTGGAATAAGGCCCATGAAAATTCCTCACATCATCGACAGGATTCGAACTGAGGTCTTTTCCACCCGGTGTTTGTAGGGACGGTGAACTGATATCCACTAGGGCTACACTTTTTTTTAACCAATAGTAGGATGAAAGTGTGGCATGAACATCATGAGACCATGCATCCACGCTCTCTCTATCCACCACTAGATATGTTGGAAAGGACAGTTCGGCTTCGTAGTTCTCTACCGACCACAATACAACAGCAGGTACATATCGTGATGGAAGAATGATCAATTCTGGATCTAGATTCCCTCACACACCTAGTGGAATCCATATCACCAGGTGTACGAGTCTAATTCGAGAAAATTTGGCCCTACTTGATTCTGAATAAAGGTTTCTAGTTTTTTTGGTCAGTGTGTTGAAGAGATCGTAGAATTTTAGTCATTTATATTTTATTATGATGCTCTCATAAATTTGTTCCTGGTTCTCCTTAGGAGTAGATAATGACCTCTTTTATCCTTTGGATTTTAGTTTAAAAGTTAGAACAGCTTTCAAGTCCCATTCTTTGTACATTCCAAATCCATTTTTGACTATAATCCTTCACATTCTTTACAACTGGCTCTAACTTCAGTTCTTACAAGATTTATTCGTTCCAACCTCTGTCTGGCAATGTACAATTCATTGATCTTTTCATAAATCCCATTTCGAATGAAGTTAATCTTCTTTAATCTTTCTATTTCGGTGTTCGAGTTTTTCGATTTAATAAGCACTAATGTTGGAAGAGCTAATCTTTTATAGAACAGGAAGAGATAATCTTTTATATACCTTAATCTAATATTTCTTTGACCAGGTGAGGGCCTCAGTGTAGCGTTTATTAGGCTTTCTGTTTTCAGAAAGTTTTGTGTTCTTTCTCATTTTCATGTATCCAGCTTTTCCACTCTGCGTGAAAAAGTCCAGGATTCAAAATGTCGAAGAAATTTCAGTGGAATTTTATCATAGTGACTATACACTGTGGTGCCACTTTATTAGGTACACCCCTGCTGTGCACACAAATTGTTCGTCCCACAACGTTGCAAGTCACATGACCACAGCTGTGGATATAAATGCATCAGAACAACCTTTCTAGTATCAGTTAAGCAACGGACTTCGAAGGTGGCATGGTAGTAGGCACAAGATGTGCTGGACAAAGCATCTCTGAAATGGCAGTTCTCCTGAACTTTTCATGCACCACAGTTTCAAGGGTGTATCGAGAATGGTGCAACGAACAGGAAACATCCTCTCAACGGCACTCCTGTGGAAGAAAATCGCTTGTTGATGAGAGAACTCAGAGGAGGATGGCTAGAATTGTGCAAGAAAACAGACTGGCCACAATGTCGCACATCACATCAAAATACAACCTTGGTGCGTTGAACAAAATATCGCAACGGACCACTAGTCGCACTTTGTCGCGAATGGGCTACAACAGTCGACGGCCACATCGCGTATCTTTGTAATCAATGAAGAACAAAAGAGCGCGCCTCCTGTGGGCACAGCAACACCAGCACTGGAGTATCGAGGATTGGAAAACAGTTGCTTGGTCTGACAAGTCGAAGTTCCTGTGCATCATGTTGATGGAAGGCTTAGATTTGGCGAAACAACATAAATCCATGAACCCGTCATGTCTTCTGACGACTACTGTGCAAGGTGGTGGGGGGAGTGTTATGATGTGGGGAATGTTTTCTTGGTACACGTTGGGTCCATTGATACTGATAGATTCACGTCTGAATGCCAAATCGTACCTAAACATCGTTGCTGACCAAGTGCATCCGTTCATGTTGACAGTTTATCCTCAGTCAGATGGGTACTTCCAGCAGGATAATGCGTCGGCCCAATAGGTCCGAATCACTATAGAATGGTTCCAGGAACATGACAATGACTTTTCTTTGCTGCAGTGTCCACAGATTTCAATCATATTGAACATCTTTGTGATGAGCTGGAAAGAGCTGTTCACTGCAGGCCTACACCTCCGTCGAATCTCAAGGAACTGCGTGACACATTCATGTCTGCATGGTACTCCATTCCTGCACAACGTTTTCAGCATCTTGTTCAATCCATGCCTATACGAATTCAGGCTGTTTTGAAGGCTAAATGAGGCTCAACACGCTACTAGGTAGGTGTATCTAATAAAGTGGCAGCGCAGTATATGTGTCGAGCAACGACTGTATGGTGTTCTCGAAAACTCGATTTCATCCAGCATTTCTCAAGAAAACCGGATAAAATTCTAAAAATAAAACAACCCATACCAAGAAAAGTAAGCCCAATCCATCAGATTGAAATCACTACAATACCATCTAAGCCAGAAGGCCGCGAAGCGATAAAGATTGAAATCACTGTGATGGACGGTGGTATTCAATCTGACGGATTGGGACATTCTGATAAATTCATCAATCATGATTGCAATTGTTTATGAAATATTCGCCGAGTGGAAGAAATATCTAATTTCTTCATTTGATGCAAAAAGACACAAAAGTGATATTGTGTGTTCTTCAGAATCTGAGATTAATTTTCGAACATCTGGACATCTTCATTTGCCCTCTTGGGTAGCACAGTTCGTAGAATCGCCGGCCTCCCCACACTGGATGGAAAAGACGTGAATTCGAGTCCCGTCGATGATGGAAGGAATTTTTATAAGCCTTTTTCACAATGTGGATGAGTTAGTCGGTCTTAGGCAAGGGTTGCATGTTTTTCTCTCACGGAAACTCGGATTTTTCGTCCAGAAAACAGCGAATCGACCTCAGAACACATGGACCTTACAAAAAGTATACAAGGAGCAATATCTCCTTAAATCCTACAACATCCTCTTTTAGTGGATAAAAAATTGTACTAGTGCTCAAAAAACTCACGCATCCACAATATACTGGTTGTTGTTCATAACGAGTTAGAAAGAAATGGGAACAACATCAAATATCACCTAGGTTACTATGAGGGGAGGGTAGCTGAATGTGAAGTAGTAGGGGGAAAGTATTTCTGAATTATAGTTCTTATTGAATCAAAAACATGAATGAATTGTATGTGAAGAACATAAGGTCAGCTCTCACCTATAGGAAATATTGCTCTGTCGTATAGTGGCAATGAAAACTTTGCTGAACTTCATTCAGAACCTCAAGAGCTCTTAAGACTCTGAAGGTTTAGATGATCTAAATCTTTAGATGACTTAGAAGGTTTACATGGTCTAAATCTTTAGATGACTCCTTAAGTCAGTCTGCAAAGCATCAAAAAATAGTAATGAGTTTAATTAATACTTTCCGAAATGGTTTTTTCTCACCTTTTTGGTACGATTCCAAGAAATCCAATTTGGAAACAAATTTCTGTACTTAATGTATAACACTTCAAATAGCAAATCCATCAAGTTTCCTGCAGTTTCATTAAAGTAATTTTAATTGCCGGTCCTTAAGTCAACAAAGTTGCGCAAAAGAGGAAAGATGGACAAAATCAGTCACCGTACAGTTATCCAATATTTGGAAGAAAAAAAGGAAATGACGCCAAAGGCAATTCATGAGGATATGGCTATAACATTAGAGGAGGAGGATGCCCCCTTCATATTCTATGACTAAAAAGTGGGCAACAGAATGTAAACGAGGGAAGGAGAGCCTAGATATGGAGAGCCACGCTGTGGAAGGTCTGAAATGTCCATGAGTGATCGACAACGCCAGCATCTGGGGCATTTCATCTGAAGGCGTGTACCACATAATAACAGAGGTTCTCACTGTGAAAAAGGTGCAGCACAATGGGCACCAAACATTTTGACAGCACATAAAACACGCACGAGTTTCTTCAGTCAGGTAAACATTTGTACTGTTTCCAAACAGATCCGCCAAATTTCCTTGTAGGTTTGTGATCATGGATCAGGCGTGGGCTCATCGCTTCAGACAAAGGAGCAGTCCAAATAGTGAAAATGCAGCTGTTCTCCCCTCCAAAGAAAGCCAAGGTAATCCTTTCTGCTGGAAACGTGAAAGCATCCGTTTTTTAGGATGCCGATGGAATATTGTTAGAGGATTTCTTTCAAAAATGCCAGATAGTCGTAGGTGTATATTACAAAGACCCCTTGTGAGAAGTTTAGGTGAAATCAGCAAAGACAAATGCCGAGGAAAGCTCAGCAAAGCAGTCTTGTTCCACCAAGTCAACACGCCCGCTCACATGTCTGTCATTGCCATGGCTACATAGTCCGTTCAGCGAATAGACAAATCAACCACAGAACACACGCAATTTACAAACACAATATACTATTGCCTCAGAGCCTCAGTTGCTTTGGCGCTTAACACACATACACACACACACACGCTCAGCTATTTTTCGCATTCTTTGAATAAACAGTAATTGAAAAGTTTCTCCCACATTCCAAGGGACAATCTTCTTTGATGTTTTTTGTTCATTTTGTTTTTGGTACTTCAACTTCAAATTCACACATTTTCAGCATTTCGAACGACAGATGGACAAACTTTTCATTAAACAAAAAACAGCTTGGGTTTTTCTTCCAGAAAACATCAAATATACCACAGAACACATGGGCAGTATGGACTCAACCTAACAACAATAACAACAACAGCTCAATATAGTGTAATTCACTTCTATCTGATTTTCCATCTTCGTATTTTTCTACAGCCCCAACCAGTTAATGGGCAATAAAAGCGGCAAAGATGGAATAACATCCTTGTGATGTTATTCCATCTCTGTTTGGGAATGACCTTTAGATCTGCCAGATCAATTGGAAAGGCGAGCTCAGATTTTCAGAGGATTTTTGTCCAGTTCGGTAATGAGGTTCATGGCAGATGCTGGATGTTGTTGAGTCTTCTTCATATCAGTCCTCCACAATCCGCGCACTACTTCTTGGAACTGTCCATGGTGGTCCAGGTATAACATCAGGATTATGGGATAAAATTAGTCCACAGTAATCAGACTACGATGCATTCAGGGTTCATTACTACTTGCAGCTTTCTCCATACTCTTATGCAACTGTCAAAGCTAAACGTTATGGTTGGTGTTGAGTTTTAGGCACATCAGAAACTTAACATCTGTAAATTGCGTATTTTGTGGTCGATTTGTTGTTCGCTGAACAAAAAACCAGAGTTTTCTGGAGAAAAACCATGCTACCTCTTCTGAGACCGACTAACTCGGCCACATTGTGATAAAAGCCCATAAAAATTTTGAACTTGGTTCTTTTCCATGGGTTTGAGGAGGAGAGTGATTGTACCAACTGCGCTACACACGAGGGTGCCCCAGGAGTATCTTCTTTCAGCCAGACTTGTTCTTCTCGTTGCTGATTAATAAAACTAAGTACATTTCTTGAAATATATGAGACAGTTCTTATGACAGTCAATAATAAAAAATAATGGATTCGATCAATTTTTATGGACACTGTCCTCACTTCACAGGTCTCCTAAATTAAAAGCCTCTCCCCTTCCCTTTAGTAAGCAAAATTCTTTACAGTTATAAATTCAAAATACGGAAAATCTGAATTTGGCTGTTGGGATTTAACCGATCTTCAAGAGACGAGACACGAAGGCAAATGGCTGTGTTTTAGCTCTCAATACATCATTATAACATCGCCCATCTGCTCCAGTGCGTTGATTACTTGGATAATGCGTTCCATTTGAATGCTGGTTGCCATAGAAACACCCGGATAGACATTCAGCAGCGAACATTATGTGCTAGACCAGAGCGTGAAGTGTATATTATAGATTCAATGGCATTATTCTTCTGTTTATTTTCTCCATCGTCTAAAAATGGAATGACTTCCACCATCTATCCATCCTGCACGGTGCTTTCGCCTGATCAATGTCCTGCACAATCAATACTAAAATTATTATCAATGGCCTGGAACGAAAAAAAAGATGGATTTTTAATTCCATTAAATGCTGTGGAACAAAATCGGAGCCCGCACACCCATCAGACTCTACACCATTGTGGTAATTTAAAACTTAATTACCAAGATGGATTGTAATTATGGTGGCTTGTACCGAAGGCAAGAGTGAATTATTTAAAGGTCTGCAGGCTCCACATTTAATCCGTCTTTCATTCAATACTTTTATGACTTTGTTGAGAAATGTTCTCGCTGATATACGAGATTGTTCAGGAGAAATTCGAGTTCCTCCTTAAAAGGGCTCATTCTGTAATGCACAGACGTCTATATCAATAATATCCCCGTAGCCCCTAGCAACGGTACGGTCCTATTTTTGGAGTAGGGGATGTCGCGGTTCATATCGCTTCTGCTGTAGGGTAGATAGGGCACGCCACGAATGTGACACGGAGGGATTGCGTTGTGAAGAAGTCAATTGCGAAACAAATCTGATGAAAGCCGGTTGAAGAAAACTAAAATAAGAATCAAATACTCAGGATGGATGTTATCTTCACGAACACCAATGATGAGGGCTTCCAAAGTCATAATTTTAAACGAGAAATCTTCCACAAAGAGAGAGAGACAGTTTCAGAGTGTGTCAGTTCTGCTCTCTCTCTCTCTTGGAAGACCGATCTCGTTATTCTTAAGTGAGTAAAATGATGAAAGATGGTTTTCTTACCGCTGGTGGCTCCTTACATGCTAAAGAATAACAAAAAGCTGTAAACTGCATTCATATTTATCACCTCCCCATCTACATAAAATGTTGCGCGGTAGATGGGAGGAGAGAGGATTATTGGAGCCAAAGAAAAATAGTTCTCGCCTTGGAGAAGTGATTTGTCAAAACGAGTTTTGTTACGTAGAAATTTGCTTCTCTAATTGCTTCAGAGTTTTTATATCATCACTCAGTGCGTATATCGATTAGCTGTGGTGTGTTTGAGAGAGAGAGAGAGAGAGAGAGAGAGAGATTGAAAATGAGTAAAAAGATATGGGAGAGAAAGAAAGATGGAAGAAATGGAAAAGCCCAAAGAGTGGTAATCAGATAAATGAAGATATATTAAGTATATGAAATACAAGACTTTTTCCTCTTAAGAGAAAAATAAAAAGATGTGAAGCGACAGAGAAAGAGAGAGTGAGAGAGAAAAAGAGAAATTTTTTACTGGAAAAACTTCCTCAAGTTTGGATGTTTTGATTATTCAATATAGTTTTACAATGAAGTAACAAACTTTAATCTTATTCGAATAGGTTTCCTGTTTTCGTTTTCTCTTTTTTTTTGTCGCTCTTTTATTTGCCCTGGTGAGTAGTACATTTAGTAGTATTGACGTCCTTCCCACACGGGGTGGAAAAGACCTGAGTTCCAGTCCCGTCAATGAGAGGAGGAATTTTTATGGGCGTTTTTCTTAACGTGGCCAAGTTAGTCGGTCTCAGGCAAAGATAGCGTGATTTAATTTTTTGTTTAGAAAAAAGAAAATCGTTCTCAGAATACGCACTGAACACCATGGCCTTAGTCAATATTCTAAAACCCAACAACAACAACAGCTGTATCTATTTGTTTAGGACGAGTATTTGAGAGCTTTTCAACAACCGAAATTCAAATAGATATGAAATTCTAAATTTAAAACTCACTGTACTTCGTGAAAGTTGTTTCAGCATCATTCATAAAGAATATAATTTCCATATTAAGAAAACAAAAACCTTCAATAACCAGTGACATGGAATACTGTCTTTATCCTTGATGATTACTGTTCTATTCACCATGAAATTAACGCTCGATTACCTTGATATCCATCTGATAATCTTCTCACTTGCAGCATTCCTCCATTTTTTTCTGTTCCCATATTAACGCATGATCGAAGGACCATTCTCGTGTTCACTCTAGATCAATTCCATGCATTCGCTGTTAGTCCCGTTTATAATTAATGAATTCCTTTTTATTCAGCTAAAGAGTGCTCTTACCTAACGGTGGATAGAGAGGAATGCGTTGTCCATTAGACTAATGTCTTATCTCTCCCAGTGTGCAGAGGTGGTCTCTGCGGCAAAATAGGCTCCAACGCCTAAATCTCAATCATATCTTTCAAGGTGATCGTGCTCCTTGATGAAATATTGTCAGAAGAGCATGAAACTGCGTTGTAATTAAGGAGGAATTATAGCCAGACTATTCAACGGAGTGGAGATAATAAACAAAGGGCATAGTTATGAAGAGTTTTAAGAGTTAGAAGGAGAATCCTCTCTGAAGATTACACTGAGTGGCCACTTTATTAGTCACATCTATCGGAATTGAACTGAAGTTCAAGAGTGGACTAACATCAGACATAACACGTGCCCACATACATAAGTATCCATTTCACGAAATGAAGAATACAAACACTATCACGTGTTTTTCAGGCCATATTGTGCCATATAATATGTATCTAAATTGCGTGTGTTCTGTGGTCGATTTGCTTTTTGCTGGATGAAAAATCAGAGTTTCAAGGAGAAAAAATCACGCTACCCGCCCCTGAGATCGACTAACTCAGCCACGTTGTGAAAATAGCCCACAAAATTACTCGAACTCAGATATTTTCCACCCGTGTGAGGAGGACAGCGATTCTACCAACTGTGCTACCCCACGAGGGCAGTGGAACAAGACGGATTTAAACTAACGTTTAGGGACTTCCATACATTTGGCACAACACATGTCCATGCACAAAAGTCAGGTTTATATGTAAATTATTTCCATCCAGCGCATTTCTTTATGGCTAGAATGCATCCATCTGCGAATGGGCTTTAACACGGTCATGCGCCATGTCAAAAGGCCACAGAACAGTCCCAAGAACATGAGAGTGAATTGATCTTACTGCGATGGCCTCCAGAGTCAGCAGATCTCAATCCAATTGACCACAAGTGGGATGAGGTGGAACGAACTCTTCAGAGCATTTATCTACAACTATCCAATCTGCAACAACTGTGAGAAGTAATTTAGAGTCAGAATGGACCAGCATCCCTATTGCACGCTTTTTTTCGATTCGCTGAGTCTATGCCTAGATGAAACCAGAGCAGGACTGTTCTGAGGGCTAAAGGGGACCTCCTTACTGTTAGATAGAATGTTCACAGGCCCTACATTAGCATCCTCCCTTTTATCTGGTAATCTTTTCTTTATCTAACGACTCTGTTTCAAGTTTTCGTAATGTTTTCAATTATCTTTTTAATTGATTTGTTTTATAATGTATTGTTGTAATTGATACAACCCATCTCTCCAATCATTTTTTTAAAGTCAACTTTCAAGACTTTATGGTGGCTTGGGGTCTTCAGACGATTACGAATAATGAATATGTAAATTATGAATATGTACCACGTTAAGGGCAACCTTTCGAACAGAACAGCCGTAGTTCGGATAAAGGTTGCACAGATCGAGAGGATTCTGCAAAAAATGTCCTCTGGGATCGATTTTCGATCCTGAAACATTGTGATGGATGAGCTGTTGTGGATCTTATCTACCATAACAAAAGATATTCTATATGCCGATGATTTATTAATATTAATCGAGGCGGATTCCAGGTATCAGCTGACCACCCTCAATGTTATTCAAGAGTGGATACAAAAAAAAAAAAAAAACACTGTTGGAAATCTTGAGGATGAGTCAAAATTCTAGGTACACTCTTTAACAATCCATAATTTTTGAATCTGATATAATTTCTATTTAACAGATAAATTTCGTGTTTGGCTAGTATTTAAAAGAAAAAATTCATTTAAGATATTCAAAATATCCTCCTTTTATGTTTTGGGATTTTAAGGGTCCAACTAATCTTTCAGGCATCCCAATGCAAAATAAAAAAAAAATCTAGAGGACTGAGGTCTATGGACCTCAGTCCTCTAGATTTTTTTTTTAGTCCTCTAGATTTTTTTAGTCCTCTAGTCCATTTCATGATAACTGTCCCCAAGAAAAGTGCCATTGAATCTGTAAGATCCGATAATTCCTTGAGAGAAGATTCCCATCCACAGAGTTATGTCTGTGTGACATCGATTTTCATTGGTGACATTCAAAGCACTTCCCCTGCAATCTATCCATTGTTTATGAAATTCCTTGTAGAGACAGTCACAGACAGCAGTAAGAAAACGAAGAGGTGCACCATCCTATTGAAAAAATAACACCATGGTATCTGAAAATATGCTTCTGATATTGGACAATGCATAATTCTTTAACATTTCATGATAACTGTCCCCAAGAAAAGTGCCATTGAATCTGTAAGATCCGATAATTCCTTGAGAGAAGATTCCCATCCACAGAGTTATGTCTGTGTGACATCGATTTTCATTGACCAGGTAAACACAGTTGTGACGATTTAAATGTCCATTTAGTTTGATCATGGATTCGTCTGGATAACACCTATATATTTTGATCCCTGTATTTGTTGAAACTTTATCCTCTTCGCTAAACATTACTTCACTTTTTCAAACACTGCTGAAATATCTGGAGCAAATACCTGAAAAACAAGGTAACCGATTCTATAATCGAACAACAATATTGTAAACTTTTCAAACAGATCCATGCCCTCGTGGGTAGCACAGTTGGTATAATCACTATCCTCTCCACACATGGTGGAAAAGACTCGTCTTCGAGTCCAGTCAATGATGTGAGGAATTTTTATGGGCCTTTTCACAACGTGACCAAGTTAGTCGGTCTCAGGTGAGGGTAACATGGTTTTTCTCATAGAAACTCTGGTTTTTCGTCCAGAAAATAGAAAATCGATCACAGAGCACGTAATTTATGGTGTTCTAGTGGGAAAAGAAATGTTCTCTCTCCAGTTTGGTATTCTTTCGTCTATACAGGTTGGGTGTGGCAAGTGTAGACATAAATTCATGAATTATTCACTACAAAGGATGTGACCTAGTCAATAAGTAAGGTGAATTTTCACTTTTAACTAACATACGTACGCTCCATGGCTTTATCACCGCATGTACTTTTAGTTTCCGGTATATAAAGTTGGCAATATCGGAGCTCACAGATATATTTTAAAAATGGTAGCTTCTTTTTCTTCCAGCCGTTACAGCAATGTTCAATTTGATTTTTATTCAAAAGAGTTCGAGTTTGTCAAGGAAGATTTACTCTGAGAGACAGAGAGAGAGAGAGAGAGAGAGAGAGAGAGAGAGAGAGAGAGAGAGTAATGTAGTATTTTTAACTTAAATAATATGCTAACTTTACACGAAGTTTTGCCACATCCTTATATATGAGACAAAAGAAATTAAATGAATCGGAAAATATGCTATCCTACTAAAAGTCATGGGATACCCCTCTCATTGCAGAAAATTGTGTGACTGCGATATATGCAACTCTTTTGTCCTTTAAAAGTGTAGCAGGTGAAGTAGAATTGATTTCAAACCAGTACAAGTCTGGAAGAGGTACAAGTACAAGTCTTGCAAGAGTGTTGAGGTGTTGTCTGTGGATCCAACAGGGAAACATATATGCTGCTCCTGGGGTGGGCCTTTGGCCTTATTCTGAACGTGGCCACCGTTCCTATAACAAATGGAGTAGGTTTCAACTTTGTGTGCACTTTAATCATCTTTTCTCAGGTTGAAATAAATGAATTTCTCTCTCTCTCTCTCTCTCTCTCTCTCTCTCTCTCTCTCTCTCTCTCTCTCTCTCTCTCTCTCTCTCTCTATTTTAAGAAGCATGTGGGCCTGTTGCAACGAGTGCAAAGAGAAGAAACAAGATTAGTCAGAGGAACAGAAGAGAAACTCTTACCAAGAAAGACTAGGGTTGGTTGGCCGGTTGTTGTAGGGTTTCCAGCAACTTACGCCATACTTTGCCTTATATAATATTTCTGTATATTGTATGTTCTGTGGTCTTTTTGCTGTTTGATGGATGAAAAACCTGAGTTTCCAGGAGAAAAAACTATGCTACACTTGCCTGAGATCGACTAACTTAGGCACCTTGGAAAGACCCATAAAAATTCCTCATGTCATTAACGGGATTCGACTTGGGTCTTTTCCACCCGGTGTGGGCAGAAGGTGATTATACCAACTATGCTACCCACAAGGACAGACTATAGTTCTGCAAATTGCAGATCTGGAAACTAATTCCTCCTAGGAGACCTGATTGAGAGTTCTAAGGCTTTAAATGGATTAAGAAAACTGAATGCTGATGACATCCTTACTCTTTCTCAGTAAACAGATTAAGGACGTAAATTTATATTGAAAAAGGATGGTTGATTGATCTCTGGAGAGATCAGTCAACCCGCTTGCTCCTCTAGTCGGATGTGTTTGGGATGTGGAGGATGCCTACAGAATGCGTGTTGTTTAAACTGTGAAATTCGGAGGAGGTGTTGGTAGGGTGTGTTTCTCGTGGTACGGGCTAGGTCCACTCGTCACAGTGCATGCACACACAAATGTCGAATCCTACACTGATGGTCAGGACAATCTGATTGACATTTTGGCAATTGTATTGAAGCGGTTCTTACGCCTTTCATCACGATAGTGCTCCCTGATCACAAAGTAATCCATTCAAATGTGAATGTCTGGTTTGAAATGTCCGTTGACATAGAAAAATTTATTTACACTCTATTTTAAATAATTTATTTAGATGGCCAATTGAATTCCCCGTAATCTTTTAGAGAATCCGTTTGTCTTCTAACCTATCAGTTACTGTCGGAAGTATTTCTTCGCTAATTGTTCTGAATTCTGTCGTGATTTTATCTATTGGTTGATGGTCCGAATATCTACTGGCTTCCTCCTCCCAACAGCTTCAAATATGTCTTTCCATTAGACACATCTCCATGAAGAGAATATTGGCTCAATGTGTCCGGTTCTATTGGAAGTGGACCAGCTCCCCATTAACTCATTTCAGTCAGTCATTATCAGATAATCCTGGAAGCGATGCAGTCCATTAATAAACCTGGTATAGTTCAAAATATTCGGAGAAGGCTTTTGAAATTGAAATTTGAGATTTCCTTGAATAACCCTCGTGAAAATTTTGCCTTCTCTGTGGGTGTTGACCATCCAGTCTCTTTCTGGCAAGCCCGTGATCCGTCCCCTTTCAAACTCTGTTAGCTGTAAATAACGTCGCCATACGCAAGTTTATCCAAGTTCATTACAAAATTTGTCTCTCAACTCTGTGGTCTCATTTCTTATCCTAAAGAATTAAATACATTCGAGAAGGATGAAGACTTTAACAGATAAGGTCCTTGTAGATCTGTTTTTAAGGTTTTTTACCTAATCTTCTAGAATGTAGTGAAAACACCAGGATCAACGTGTCTGTTTTGTGTACAAATACGTCCCCTGTCCCTTCTACTCGGTGGACAAAAATCCAATATTCAATTCCAACGCCCCCTAAGCTCTTCTCGTGTACCGATGCTGTCTTTCTAAGACAGACTCCACACTCCCTGCTCGCTTACATTGTGTTCGTTCTCGGGATCGATTATCTCTCCTGAGATGGCTTGGGAGATGCCCGGCAGGTCTTCACTTAATTAAGTCTGTGAAGGCAGCTAAACTTCACGTGTGATGGGAATAAATCATTCTTCAAATTCCTCGCCTGGAAGACACTTTCCGCGCGCATTCAAAAACAAAAGTTTTAATTTCTTGTTTGCTCTGTTTTCCACCTCTATTTCTTTTCCAACTACACATGCATGGCGTTTCTCCTTTACTTTCTTCCATTCTGCTTTTCAACGCGAATAACAGACAGAAACACAACACGCATGACACTCCACACATCAAACTGGAGTCCGTTGCCAGAGCAACGGAAAGAGACAGTGGTTCTTAGAAGAATGGAGCGTGTCCCCGTGAATGTGGCAATACATCGCTACCTTAAGAGAGGGGTTTTAGCAGAAATGGGCCACTGCACATATTAAAAACAATTTTTTGGATTGTATGACAGAGGTAGAATTTAAAATCTCTTGCACTGTAAATCAGCACCATCTCTTATAAGAGACAAATATTTTTGGATAGAGTGTAATTATTTTTGAATTTACGTTCCAGTATAATTCTATGGAGAAGCAATTACTTTTGAAAGTGGTTTTATGAGCGAAGTGAGTAACTATAGATCGGTTAACCTGACTTTATTGATAGGGAAAATCATGGAGGCAATGAATGCAATAGAGAGTCATCTAGAGGAATGGGACTCTGAAGGAAACGTAAAACGGTTTTGTAAAGGAGAGATCATGGTTAATCAACTTGGTTAGTTACTTTAACAGAGTCACTCATATGCAGGAAATACTTTTAACCCTTTATTTGAGTTTTAGAGGAATTTGACTCTGTCTTACCTCTAATCCCAACATATTCCAGCTTATTGTATAAGTTGGAATATGTTGGGATTAGAGGACAAGAGGCAGAGGGTTGCGATTAATGTTAATTTTAACCCTAGACCAACCGCTTTGGATTGGGCTGAGGTAAAAAGGTTGGGAGTAGAAAATCAAAAACAATGGTACCAAAGAGGAGCTTCAAAGATCGGTGTTTTTTTCTGATTTTCTCAAAGGACATTGACAAAGGGATACAAGGCCTGATGTCAAAATTTGAAGAGGATAGAAGAATGGTAAATGACTAGTGCCAAGCAGCGCTCTTTTAAAAAGATTAGGTAGCCGAGGATGGTTAGAAAAGTGGCAGCTATTCCTTAATTCAGGAGGATGCAATACGAAATAATTATACACTTGGTGGGGCATAAACACAGTGGGGAAAAAAAGGGATTCAGGGTTATGAAACAGGCAAAATGAAACTCTGAGTGCATTGTGGGTGTCCTCACAATGATTTATCGGACATTTGTATGTACAAATAGAGAGGTTATAGTCCCACTGTGGAAGGCAATGGTGAGACTGCATTTGGAATACTGTGTCCAAGTATGGAGACCTCATCTAATATTGAGCTTCTTGAGAGGGTCCAAAGACGGGCAACTCGAATGGTGACATCGGCAAAAGGGCAACCTTACAAGGAAATACTTCAATTATGTGGGTTACAGAGGTGGGTTACTTCAATTATGTGGGTTACACCTGGTGGGAAACCAGGTGGCACCTTAGAGGACCTGATTGAGGTTTATAAGGATCTGAGAGGGGTCAGTAAAATGGATGAAAGCGGAATTTTCACTGTTATAAAAGACTAAAGAACTAGGTCATGAATTCAAATTACAGGGGGTGAGGTTTAGATTAGATTATGGGAAGTTTCTTTTAGCAAGCCAGTCGTTGATTACTGGAACATGTTGCCTCCGCAGGTAGTTGAGGCTGACAATTTGAAGAAATTCAAGGGTCAACTGGACAGTTACTAACTTGAGGAGGGAAGCGCATAATTTGTGTTATCTTATTTAGCAGTCTTGCAAATGTCAATGTTAAACTTCAACCATCAGCCATCAACCTTCAGCCTTTTTCCAACCTTTTTCTAGATCTTGATTAACAAATCTGTGATTGATTTCTGTATAACTGTGTGCCCGTCAAAACGATCGGGATTAACCATTGTCTCCATTATTCTTCGTGGAACAGAAGTCAAGCTTACAGGTTTTTAATTACTTTCTTCAGCTTTTGGTTCCTTTGCAAATAGGGGAGACAATTACCTTCAATCTATAGGGAGCTCTCCTCACCAAAGGATGCTGTCATAATTATGGCCAAAGATTTTAAGGTAGGCTTTCATTGGAATCTTGAAAAGAATGCTCATGGACGCCGACTATTAGAAACAGCTGCATTCCGAACATCATTGTTGGCACAATGCACCTGGGAGCAGACATTCTCCACGCATCATTAACACCCACACCCGCCACTCCATTTAACCCTGACGTTTAGATATGAACATTTAGAGTATCCTATCTAAGACGGCTCAGGAACGTTAGTTCAACTCTACAGTGATATACTATACCACGAAGAAATAGAACTCTATAAAAGGACCAGAAATGTGTTTGTTTGTCCCATGATAACAAATAACTAATTCTGTGGCCCACACCCCTTCCTTATATGCCGGCCTGAGTCACTTGTTTATCCAATGGACTATGAAAAAAGGGCTGTCTGGATAGTTTTTGGAGGGTGGTATATATCTTTATCTTCACAGAAATTGATGTAATACACCAGTACACAGTACTTAACTTAAAATTCCTTGGAGTCTGTCCCATTTAGTAAAATCTTATTAGGGGATCAAGAAGACATAAAACTTTGGGTGCGTGGAGTAAAGCCTTTTCTCTATCTAGTCATTTTCTTATTCTTCTGAAAGATATCAATCATCCGATGGATTATAGCTGTACGGAAATTACATGACTTCCGTGGGGTCAAACAGTCTTACAGAGAACATTTCAGTGCATTGTGTCTATTATGTCTGTCTCCAGAGGCTTTGCTCTTCCTGTCTTCAATGAGCCATGCAGTTACCAGACTGAGACTGTCTGCTTTCAGCCTGGAACTTGGACGAAAAATAAAACAAAAGAAAACAAGAAAGGACTTATTCCAAATAAATAAAAGAAATTCAATAAGAAACAAAACCATTTAGCAATCTTCTTGAAATATTCACGATCTAAGAATTTTTTTTAATGTATTCAATACGCTTGTATTTAATCTGCAAGGAGTTTAATCCTTCAGAAAATGATTCTTCACATTGGGCATCAAACCAGGATTCCACAGTTGCTTTTTCCTCTTCATCATCTTTAAAATGAGGTTCCAAGAAGATGATATTTGAGGTTTATGAACAAATAATAGTCACTTGGGGATCAAAACCGAGTTTTAAGTGGGGAGGGGGTTTGATTGTTCAAATCTGCATTCATGAATTTTGGCCTAAGCAACCTGGGCTTTGTCCCAGTGCATTTGTCATGGAGAAGCAAAACCTGATGCCTCAATATTCCTGGTTTCTTTTCCAGAATTGCAGATTTTAACTTTGACATAAGGCTGGCAGAATGTTCTCCTGTTATTTTGGTTTAGGTTCAAGGTAATCAATTAACAACAACCCTTTGTGTCCCAGAAAATTGAAGCCAGTACTTCTCCAGGTGATGCCTGGGTTCGAAAATTTTTAAGGGTTGGAGATCCCTTGTGCTTCTACTGCATGCTTTCTGATTTGGATTCAAAATCGTAAAAATTTAGTCAAGTTTCATCACCGGTCACCAAATAAGATAAAAATCTATCTGGATTAGCAAGAATTAATTTTAAATTCTCTTTTGATAAGTCTATAAGTCCATCCTCTGATGTTTGTCATGAATGGAAAGGTTTCTTGGAACCCAACTTGCATAAATTGGACATTTCGAAATACTGATGTATTATTGTTATAAAGCTTCAATGGGAAAAATGCTAAGTACTTCTGAAGTTCAGACACTATAAGTCTTCTATTTTAAATTTATTTTCTTCAACAATGGCAGTTGTTTCAGAATTGATTGCTTCAGATGGCCGGCAAGAACGTGTTGAACCCTGCGGATCATCTTGCAACGTTAGCATACTTGAGTGATACCTTACCAGAACATTATTCATTCTTTCATGGATTTCTTTACCATTTCTGCTCTCTTCGGTCAAAAAAATGGTCAGTAAACGATACTCACTTGCAGGATATTCATTCTTCTTCCATCTACCAACAACTTCCATCTGATATTTGTAAAAGAACCATGTCGCTCTGGAAATGCTAACCATACTCGCATAGAGGACGTAACCTCTGTTTTATTGGACGCAGAAAAACTTTTCGAGTCATTGACCACTCTCTTCTTTAAAAAGACTATTGACAATTCTTCCAAAATCTAACAAATAATCCAAAAGCTAAAGAAATACAAACTCCATTGACCCAATTGCCAACTTGTTAGATACATTTGATGGATGCAATTCAAGTTAGTATTAGTAAATATTACCGATAAACGTTTAGATAAAGCACAATCGATTTCAGATATTTACTAACGTGGTTAGATGGGCAACTCACTCTATTGGAGTTGATTTTAGCCAAAAGGAGGTCACGCGCATGATTATAAAACAGATTGCGTTTGAAATGATCAAAAGCAAATAAATAATCTTCAAATTACATTGCGGTTTTTACCATTATAATGATTACTTCAAAAAATGTTTTCTGTTTCAACAAACTAGACAGAATCAATCTCCTCCATCTCACCATTCTTATGTATTTCCTGATGATGCCTTTTTCGTTACTTTTCAACAAAATCCCCTTTGGGGTCAACACACTTTTGTCACAGATGCTGCAATGCGTTGATTCCGGCTGCAAAAAAATTTTTCTCTTGGACTTCCAGGAATGCATCCGCTGCAGAGTATCTGTCGGTGGGAAAATGGACGATAGGCAGGTATATTTTTTAAATTAAGAATAGGTGAAAGTCCATGGTGCTAGACCTGATGAATATAGAGAATGGTCCAAGATTTCAAAGATGCATTTATGCAGTACATCCATAGCACTGATAGACTTGTAAGCAAGCGTATTTTCCTGGTAAAACAAGACTTCTTTTGTCTTTGATGTTTTCACGCAAACGCCTCACAAGGTCTGTATCATATGCCCCTCTGACTGTGTGGCCTTTCTGAAGGCCTTTCTTCCCAACCAGAAGTCAAAAAATCTTTTATTTATATTTTCATTCGATGTTATTTACGTTTAGATTTCATTCCTTATTTAAATTCAGATTTTCTTTACATTTCACTGGTTATTAACACCCAGATTTTATTTGTAATCCACACCTCGATCCATCTCTTGATCAAATTTAAACCTTGTAACGGGCGAATTACAATCGAGGATGGTTTCAGTTTCCAGGGATTATTGCTAATACTTCTCCTCCTCCCCTCGCTTCGATGGAGTGTTGTGTTACCTTCATTTACATACTTGCTCGTGGAACTCCAGGGAGGTTATCGATGTCCGCCAGCAGATAAGTGATGCCGAGTATGGCGCGTTAGGATGAGCTTCGAGCAGACGACACGCACACGATGTTAACACGACCCCGCCCCAGCGGAGGTGGTGATAATTAACGCTTTACGCAGACATCGCTGTAAATTAAATAACCGGCGACTCGTTCCATGGGAAAGAATCAGTTCAGTTATGGAGAAGTTTTGAATTATTACTGAAGAGCAGTCTCTCACATGGATTCTCCACAGCTAATTATAGGAACACCTGGCAGCCGTGAATCATGGAACGGTGGAAAGCATCTCTGGACGTGAAACAGAAGCGATGAAATTCAGCAACGCAGAAAACAGACCAAGAGAATTACAGAACGTTACATATATACAGGGTGTCACAGAAGTTCGTCCTCATAGGGGCATATTACATTGTTACTGATACCATCAACAGGAGTTCCCAAAAATTCGAAGAAACTTGCTGGAGCAATCTGAAGCCACGCTTGATCTATCAGACTTTGAAAAAGGTCTTATCGTGGATGCACGTTTATGAGGATCCATGATTCAAGAAACGAAAGACATAACTGGTTTCTCAAAGCATCCATCTCAAAACTTTTTAATGAGTGGAAAGCAAGAGGTTCTTCCACGTCTCAAAGGCGTAAATATGGCAGAAAAACAATACTTCAAGAGGGACTGTATGGGAAAATAGGACAGCCAGTGCGCAGCAAGTAACATCTGAATTCAACTAAGCCCAGAACTTCCCTATTTAAACCCATACCATGGACAGCAAAATGTTTCACTTGTTTCAGAGAAAAATGGGTTTGCAGTGGTGCCAAGTACGTCGTGATTAGAAAGTGGAACAGCGGAAGAATGTCAGGTGGTCAGATGAACCACGATACACTTTGTTTTGCACTGATGGTACGCAGTGTTGCGAGAACCTCACGAAGCGACGGACCCTGCTTGCCTTGTTAAGACTACCCATGCATCTGGAGGTATCATGGTAAGATGAATGTTTTGTTGGTACGCGCTGGGTTCGCTGATATCGGTGGAAGGTCGAATGTCATCCATGGATTACGTAAATTTTGCATCAGATCAGCTGCATTCTTCAATTTACTCCGGTGATGACCATTTTATGGATGACAATGCAATAGAGCATCGTGTCAGAATCGTACAAGGATAGTTTGGAGAACATACCATCATCTTTCCTGATTCTCACGTTCACTTGACCTCAGTCCCATTTAGAATGAGTAGGACATGCTGGAGAGAGCCATCCGGCAAGGAAGTCCTCTTGCTTCAATTTTGTTGCAGCTGCGCGATATTTTGCTGGAAGAATGGTTATAAATAGACCAAAACTCACTAAAACACCTGATAGAATCCATACTAAATAACAGTGGATAAATGGGGCTTTAAATCCACTAGACAAACTGCACTAGAATGCTTTACATCAATATTGAAGACAGATGGGTAAGTGGAAGAAAACGACACCAGGAAAACCAGAAAGAGGAAAAACTTAAAAAGAGAATGGAAAAACTTGGAGAACACAGACGGAGAGTACGATAAGGCAAAAAATTTCTATCCATTATAAAATACCTGCGTGCAAATGTTATACCTGCAATTTAGCACGGGATTTGGTGAGCAGTAAAAGCACGCGACATGGCCTTGTATTTCAAAGAGCAAACACTAACAGAAATCAATTAACTAGGGTGCTGACTGCTACAGCGCGCCTTGTTCTGGGAAGAATTATCAGGTATGGCAAACAGCCCATGTTCTAAGAAACAGAATGTCTTGGGAAATAAAGGCACGCAGATAATTACTAGTTATAAGGGGAAGTAATTAATATTTAAGGCCTCATTTACGAATCACATGATCAAGAACTCTCATTAAAGAAAGATAATCGCTCTCTCTGTATGTTGGGTGTATTCCTTTGTGCATTCCTTAAATGCTTCGTTTTTATACTACAGCTGAACAAAGTTTGGGTCCCACATCGAGGGGTTGTCTTGTTGTTGGGTTTTAGGAGCATAAGCGATTAATTGCGTGTGTTCTGAGGTCTATTTTTTGTTTTCTTGGATGAAAAACCCGAGTTTCTTGGAGAAAAAAACCATGCTACAATTGCCTGAGACCGAATAACTCAGCCAAGCTGTGAAAGACAGATTATTATTATTATCTTCCAGTCAGGGATCGTAAAAGATAGTGAGGCAGGAGTATCAGCTTTCCCGGACCCGGGACATTGTACACGGAACCAGACCATTGTCATAAGTTCCAGAAGACGTCAGTTGAATGAATAAAGGAGGAAGATGAAAAGTTGGTTCTGTTAGTTCGAAGCTGGACAGTAACTGGATGTTGGCTGATTGCGACATATGTTCGGACTGGTTTTGAAAGGAGAGGGGGAAGTATGTAGATGTCATTGAAGATAAGCATAGGAGCAGAAGAATCCTTTTTGTGAGATATCAGACAGGACTGAGTTTTAGAAGGGTTGAAAGCAACTAAGTTATCTTTGACCTAATGGAGAATTATCTGGAGATCAGCATATAAGAATTTGGTAGTGAATATTCGAGGAGTTGAAGCTGTTTGTGCATGGAAAGATTTCTCAAACTGGAAGATGGCATGCAATGTGCTGTCATCAGCAAAACTATGGATAGGATTTCCGGTCAATGGAAGACGGTCATTAATATACAAGAGAAAAAGAGTGGGAGAAAGAACTGAACCTTCGGGAACACGTGCATTAGTGGAGAAGTTAGAAGACAGAGAGTCATCTACCATCACCCTAAATGAGCGGTCAGGGAGAAAACTGGATAACCAATACTAAAAACAGTTGGCAAACCATAAGATGGAAGCTTGTTTAGAAGACCTTTATGCCAAACACGATCAAAAGCCTTTGAAATGTCAAGAGCAACTGCTTGTGTTTAACCAAACTTTTTCATTTAATATGTCCCTAGATGGGTAACATAAGCCAGAATATCACCAGTGGATGGACACTGATGGAATTCATTCTGGCGATCATTGATCAGATGGAAGGTTTCTTGATAGTTTAAGAGTTGGTGGTTAATTGATTTCTCTATTACTTTAGAAAGGGTAGAAGTAATTGCAATGGGACAATAATTGGATGGGAAGGATTTGTCACCCTTTTTGGAACTGGCTGGATATGAGCAAATTTCCAAGCAGAAGGGAAAATACGTTTGCAATAAATTTAAAATTAGCATTAGTAGAGGCATTTGATGCAAGAAAGCAAGCTTATGCAGCATCAGCCAAAAAAAAAAAAAAAAAAAAAAACCCACTTCCACTTCACCCCTCTGTTCGTTCAAAATACCGGTCCAGCTGAGCCTTAAACTTATTTAGGCTATCAACCTCCACCACAAGGGATGGCAGTCTGTTCCACCAACCAACCACCCGCTGGCTAAAGGCAAATTTCCGCACGTCTATCCTACATCTGTCTTTCCTCAATTTGAATTTATGCCCTCTCAGGTGATTTTTCTGAGCTAGAGGAAGAATCCCATCAGCATTGAGCATGCTTAAACCATTCAAGGCTTTATACACCTCTATCAGATCACCTCGCTGGTGCCTAGTCTCCAGACACTGTAATTTGCAAAACTTAAGCCTTTCCTCGTAAGAGCACCCCTTTGTTCCATTCACTAATCTTGTTGCCCTTCTCTGTACTCGTTCCAGCAGCTCTACATCCTTCTTGAAATGAGGCCTCCAGACCTGTATACAGTACTCTAGGTGTGGCCTGACCATTGCCTTATACAATGGAATAATCACCTCCTTATCCCTGCTGGAAAAATTCCTGTATATCATTGACAATACTCCATGAGCTACTCTTGCAGCCCGTCTGCACTGCTCAGAGAACTTCATATCTGCCTGCACAATCACCCCCAAGTCCCTTTCATTCTCTACCACTGTCAGTGTAGTACCACAGAGTTGATACGTTGCCCTGGGGTTGCTGTTTCCCATGTGTAGTACTTTACATTTGTCAATGTTAAACTTCATTTGCCACCTCGAAGCCCATCTGCTCAACCTTTCCAGATCCTGTTGCAGCAGTGTAGTGTCAGTAGTGTCCTTGACAACCCTGCCAACCTTTGTATCATCTGCAAACTTGGACATTAAGCTTGATATACCATCATCAATATCATTTATAAATACAGAAAACAATAATGGACCCAACACTGAGCCCTGAGGGACTCCACTAATAACATTAGTCCACGATGAGCAGTGTCCATTGATTACCACTCTCTGTCTTCTCCCACTCAACCACCCCTTTATCCATAGCAGCAATTTGCCTCCAATGTCACACTGCTCCAATTTGTGTAGCAGTCTTCCATGTGCAACAGTATCAAAAGCCTTTCTAAGATCCAAGTATATAATATCAAAGTTATTCCCTGCATCCAGTTCTTTTGTGACTGCATCATAGTATCCAATCAAGTTGGTCAGGCAAGACTTCCCCTTAACAAAACCATGCTGTGTCTGAGCTATAACTGAAGTCTTGTCTAAATGATCCTGCAGTGCTTCTTTAACCAGTGCCTCCATTAATTTTCCTGGAACAGAAGTTAAGCTCACAGGTCTATAGTTTCTTGTGTCAGCCTTTGATCCTCCTTTGTGAATTGGGGTCACATTTGCACATTTCCAGTCTATGGGTACCTCCCCTGAGTCCAAGGAAGCTCTCATAATTATGGCTAAGGGTTTGCTTACTTCCTTTGCTGCCTCCTTTAATATAACTGGATAGATCCCATCCACCCCGGGTGCCTTTCTTGTGTTTATCTTCAACAGTTTCTCCTCCACTTTACTCCCAGTTATTTCAAGATTCTGTAGCTTACTGCTAGAGTTGAATACACCTCTGGCATTCCCCTTGCTGAATAACTCCTCATGTGTGAATGTCGATGCAAAATATTCATTTAGTTTGTTAGCTACCTGAGCAGGATCATCAACAGTTGACCCATCAATATCAAGTGGACCAATCTGATTCATCCCCTTCCTTCTAGAGTTTACATAAGTAAAGAACTCTTTGCTGTTTTTCTTTGCATCCCTTGCCAAGGATTTCTCGTAATCTGCCTTCGCCTTCCTAACCTCCTTTGTAACTTGGTTGCATATCAACTTGTATCTATCATAGGCTTCTGTGTCATGTGTTAATTTGTAAGTATCCCATGCATTTTTCTTCTCTGCCATATGCCTCATTAGTTCATCTGACATCCATTTTGGCCTAAACCTTGAACAATATTTCTTAGTTGGTATGTAAAGCCTAGTAGCTTCCAAGATATGTTCTTTGAATGCTTCCCATTTTGAATTTGCTGTTGGTAACATCATCAGTTGGTCCCACTGTATAGAATTTAAATACTGTCTCAGTCCATCGTAGTCGCCTTTACGGAAGCAATAACCCTTCCCTTTACCCCTAATGGTAGTTACCTCTTTCAGTAAATCCCACTTCAGCACACTGTGATCACTGCCACCTAGTGGTTCATTTATCTGCAGATTCTTAATGCATGAAGAATCACTGCTGATAATCAAATCAAGAGTATTACTCCCTCTAGTTGCCTCCTGAACATGCTGATGTAGAAAACAATCATCCAATAAATCCACAAAAGCCCTGCTAGTGTGTGAGTAACCAGCCCCCAAATTCCAGTCAATATCTGGGAAATTAAAATCTCCCATTATAAGACTCTCTGATTTACTGGCCCACTCTATTTCCCTGTACAGTTCCTTATTATACTCATCAGAGTCATTAGGCCTATAGCACACTCCTACTCTCAATTTTGATCTCCCAATGCTTATGTCACACCAAACTGACTCAACACTGCACTGTCCAGCGATGTCGACTGGCTTCACTTCCTTGGTTTTTATGTGTTTCTTAACTAATAGCATAACCCCTCCCCCCTTCCTATCCTGTCTATCCTTTCTGTAGACGTTGTACTCCCCAAATTGCAGTTCTGCATCCCTTATATCTGTGTGACACCACGTCTCTGATATCCCAACAATATCTGCCTTTGATGTTTTGAGCAATACCTCAAATTCATCAAATTTATTTACTAAACTCCTAGCATTGGTGTACACGCAAGTATACCTGCACCTGTTTCTATTCTTAGCTACCCTAACACAACCCATGTGTTTATTTGTACCGCAATGGCTCCCAGCAGTCTCTGAAATACCATGCATCTTGTTTTTCAGGCTTCTGCTCATTCTAATAGAAGCAGTGCAAGAACCTCTTTCACCTCTGCCATAAGAAAGTGTAAAAATCTCAGAAGCACAAATTTTCTAAGTAAGTGATAAAACACAATCAGGACCTGGAGCTTTCTTGGCATCAAGATTGTTTAAAATTCTCTTGACATCCTTTTGATATTATGATAGCGCAAAAAATAATTTTAATGGGTTTTTTTACAACGTGTCTGAGTTAGTCGGTCTCAGACGAGGCTAGCTTTCCTTGTATCTTTGTTCCACTTCTAGAGAGGACCAAGGATACAAGGTTTCTTTCCCCCGACAAAGTTGCCACTACTTTTTGAACAACCCTGCTTTAAGATTTAGTGTTGTAAAATATTCTACGCATTTGATAGAAATTTGAGCTTTTTTTTCAGATTAAAATTAAAAACACAAATAAATGAAAACGTAATTTAGTTGTTACAACTGGATGTAAATATTTAAATATAACTTTTTGTCTTTCCAGTTTCTGAAAAAGAAGTGAGGCAGTGGTGAGTATTTTTTGTTCTTTACTCTTCGCTTATTCAAACTTTACGAGTTGCATGCATTTTGGATATTGGTTGATTGGTGATAAATAAATTAATTAATAAAAGTTTTCATTTCATTAGATTATAACGCACTAAACCTCCGCAGGGTGGCATGATCCCACATTCTTCTTTCATGGGGCGTTTACTAGCACCTCTACAAATCCATCCAGGAACAATAACCCTTTGATTTATACAATAATCAGTGCAGAAAATGAGTTCCGTGTTAGGAGGACGAGTTTCCTTAAAATTTTTCATGGTAAATGACTTTCTCTTTCTGTACGACTCCATCACAAGAAGGTTTTCCTGAAGTCAAGAGCTACAAGGAGACGTATGTGACGTGAGAGATTGATGGGATTAGCTTACCAATGCGCTCTCTCCTTTGCTGAAGGAGAATGGATATCTTCAATCGAAACCACAACATATTGATTAGATCGGCCGCTGTGTCTTCCAGACGTTATAACTACCTTTTCTCTTTGCTTCAACTACTCATTTGTCACCGAAGAATGTGGGTTGATCCTATTACAGAAAGACAATGGATAGTCTTCGTATGGCAGGTCTTTTATTAGAAAGACAGCTGGACAGGAAATGTGTTTTGTGGGAAAAAGAACCTTAAGAGACAGCATGTCTTCTGTCAAGAAAAGTTCAAAGGGTCCTACAGGAGGTAGATGCAAAAGAAGGCGTAATATCAGTGCATTATAATCTAATGATTTCATTGTGACACTTTTTTTTGCTTCATCGTATACACATACTCATTTTATCTAACGTAAGTTAAATTCAACTTTGCAGGCACAAAGGATTCCTCAAAGATTGTCCCAATGGTCTTCTTACAGAGCAGGTAGGTGGCACTGCGGTGTAAAATTAAGCAATTCAAATTGTAAGCATTGCCAAGCCGGCAACAGCCTTGTTAACAAATTTCCGTGGCCATAATCTAGTAAGGGCCTCCCGGTTGTCATGGCAACGATTATTCTTAAACAAGATCGTAATGCGCTATAGTAAGTGCTCCATCAAACCCAAGGCGCACTGCAAGAAAATTGAAAATTTTTAGTTTTTGGAAAAACGTGCGCTTAATGGATTTATTTTCTCTTTCTTTCTCTAGGGTTTTCTTCGTATTTACAAACAGTTTTTTCCACAAGGAGATCCCTCGAAATTTGCCTCTTTGGTCTTCAGGGTCTTCGACGAAAATAAAGTAAGTACCAACCAGGATCTTTAAAGATTTAATGTTTCAAAATCATATTCGGTGACTGTTCTAACGCGAACCAAAATCCAACATTCATCGAAGAAGAAAAATCCTTTCTAGCTCATCTTTCACCAGTGTCATCCCATCTCGTTTAGACATATTGATAGAAATCTCTGGGAGTCACCATCACATTCGCTGAAATATCAGTTGCTAAGCAACGGAAACATTATAAAGTAAATGCTTTGGTTTCTCTCCCTTTTCCTCTTTAGAGATGTCTAAATCTCTCTCTCGGCACTTTTATTGAGTTCTATCTGAAGAAAGATTTCGTTTCTGGTGTTTTGATGGCTGAGACCACAATAAAGGTTGCTATTTCAGACGATTATCGAGTGGATCGTTTCTTTTTACTTGATAATACTTTTATTTTTGTGGATTGAATATTAGATTTAGAAGCTATATATTTTACACTGTTCTTTGAACTTCGGTATAAGTAAAAAGATCAAAGCTATTTAGCTTCTAGTGAATTCTAAGAACTCTTGTTCATTTTTCAACCAATAAATCGAAGGCGAACTTCACTTTAACCTCTTCTAACTTGTCATTTGCTGTATTTGATATTCTCAGCTGCATTAAAAGATAGTTCGCACTCTTTTGACAATCCTTGAAGGTATCCAAGTCATTCTGAAGTTGCACTGATTGATGCTGATCTTTAACCACTCTCCACAATCTTCACATCATCTGCAAATTTTAATATCATGCCTTCTATACCTTCGTCGATGTCACTTGTAAAAACTAGAAACAACAACGGTCCCAGCATCGATCATAATGTACCATGATGGTCTAGGGAATTGTCGATCCAGTCTAAGGGCAGAGGTGTTTAGCCTGAGGAAGAGGTATCAAAGATTAAGAGCTCATGGTAAGGCTGTTGCCCTGGTTAGTAGAGAGTTGTTTAGGATTTAGGACTTGCAACAGTGACCCGTGGGGCCAGTTAAATAAGATTTGCAGAAACAAATTAAATATTAATAATTTAATTACCACTGTTATATTTGATAATAAGGAGTCCTCTGATTGGTATACTACTACACTGGTGTGCAAAATTTAAGGACCAGTCAGGTCCCTAAATTTTCATCCCTAATGTGACCTTTAATGTTGCTCATAAAAGTGGTTTAACACGAATATGGAAACTTCCTGGTTTGCCACCTGGTTCCCCGTGCCTAGGCTCTAATGAGCCTAGGAACGGGGAACCAGGTGGAACAATGTATTACCTTGCAGGGGGGGCCTTTTGGGGTAGTCTTTATTAAAAGACTGAAAGATAAGATGTTCTTTTCTTGTACCCAATGAAGTTTTTATGATGACTTATTGAATGTTAAACCAGTCATTGCGAATTAAATCTTTCACTCACTAAATGCATATTCTCTTTGATCTTCTTTTGAATTCAGGATGGCACAATAGAATTTGAAGAGTTCATCCGGGCACTTTCGGTAACGTCAAGAGGAAGTTTGGAGGAAAAACTCGTCTGTAAGTAACAAAAATCAAAAATAGAACACACTTTCTTAGATCGGATAGCTGGACGCTGTAAAAGTTTCTTTTATATCAACCATTCAATTTTGCTACATCTTTCTATCTTTCACTAAAAACTGATAATTCCTTACAGGGGCATTCAAACTGTATGACGTAGATAATGATGGCTACATCACTAGGGAAGAGATGTATAATATTGTCGACGCCATATATGAAATGCTGGTAAGTGTTCGATTTGCAATCGAAATTTATTTTAAATTGAGTAAGAAATTATTTTTGAGGCTCATAACCTGCGAGACCATGCAACTTTCAGCATTTTGGGCCCTATCCAAAAAAAAAGGATGGACGCCCCCTTTTTGGCTACTGTACTTGAGAAATGTTTATCAAATCCTCACCATGTGATTTATGCCTTTTTCTTCTTAAGTATAGAAGATTTCATCCACAATATGTAGATTCCTTTGCGGAGTTATGGGGCTATAGGATCATAATTGACCTTAAAATCTTCCCAAAAACCAGCATGCTGATCCAACTTTTCCTTTTCGAGTATAGGTTTCTGTGCAACTATCGAATCGGAATTCATTCCAAAACCTTTCCATTGTTCGAAGGGACTAACAGAACATACGATGAAAATTTTGGTGTTAAGCTGCCATCAAGTTGCCAAATTTCAACTGGATTGATTTTAATAAAATTTGATATACCTCGACAAATCTTTCTGAAAGGCCCAAATATAAAATTTCATCGCAATCCATTGGCAGTAGAGCTGCCAATAGATGGATTAGGACTACCCAAGAACGAACTCATCTATCTGCCAATGTATAATATGTCCATAAATTGTGCTTGCGCTCTCTGCTAAATCTTCCTGATTCGCTTTATAAATAAACCAAGTTTCCCGGGAGTGAAGTCCATAAAAGTTCCTCACATCATTTATAAGAGTCAAACCCGGACCTTTTCTACCCTTTGGTGAAGAGGTCGGTGGTTAAAACAATTGTACTACCCGTTCAGACTATTACATGCGGGCAGATGGACAGGGTGAATATAGCAGACGATGTATGCATTTGCGAACGTGCTCAAAGATGTAAGTTAGAGGGTATTCCATGCCATCATACTTGAAATTGAGCTTTTGACTCTTGAACAATGGTAGAATCACTACTTGATGTAGTGATTCTACCATTGTTCGAAGCATCACTGGAGTTTTTTGATGTCTTTCAGCATGGACTGTGAATTTTCATGGGTCTTCTACGCTCAGTTGTGGTTGTGGTTGTTGGCATGATGAAGAAATCCCAGGCCCCCAGCAACTGCCGCCACAGAAGAGCGTTGCAAAAATGAGACATTAATCCTAGAAGATTGCTGTATTAGCCTCAAAGAAATAGCAGCAGAACTAGAGTAGGGTATGTCTCCCTGACTCGTTCTAGCAACTCTACATCCTTCATAAAATGAGCCTCCAGACTTGCACGCAGTGCTCAAGGCGTGACCTGACCATTGCCTTATACAAGGGCATAATCACTTTCTTATCCCTGCTAGCAAAGTTCCTGTATCTAATTGACAAGACCCCATGAACTGCTCTGACAGCCTGTCTGCACTGCTCAAAAAACTTCATATCCTACTGCACAATTACCTCCAGTTGCCACTTCTCAGCCCATCTGCCCAACTTTTCCAGATTCTGTTGCAGTAGCGTACTGTCACTGAGAACCCTGCTAACCTTTGTATCATCTGAAAACGTGGACATTAAACCGGATATACCTTCATCAATATTATTGATAAATATAGAAAACAACAATGGACCCAACGCCGAACCCTGGGGGACTCCACTAATAACATTAGTCCGCAAAGAGCACTGTCTATTGATTACCACTCTGTCTTCTTCCACTCAACTATCCGTTTATCCATAGCGGCAACTTGCTCTTAGTGCCACAATGTTCCATCGTTCAGGTAGCAAATTGTGCAGAGCAATTTGCACAGGATAACCCTATAAAATCTTTATTGTGAGGACTCTAAAATAAGATTGTTCCAAGTTTTGTTATTTAAAGGTTATTAAACATTCTCCGAAGATAAGAAGATAACCTGAAGTAAATGTCATATAATCTTTATGCGGATGACTTGTCTGTCTATTGACAGCTTTCTGGTTTTGTCGATAACAACTAATGGGCCCAAGCCAAACCATGAAAGGAGCCCCATACCATGGCACTGCCTCCACCAAACTTCATTGTTGGGAGGATACAATCAGGAAGGAACTGTTCCCCTGACATTCACCACACCCAAGAACGGTCATCAGACTGGTAGAGTGCGAACCTTGACTCGTCTCTCCATAGGACTGTTTTCCACTGCTCCACAGTCCAGGATTCGGGCGTCATTTGTTGAGGTGATTAATGGCTTGTGAACAACTGCAGACCATTGTAACCCATACCATGGAGCGTCCTTCTTATTGTACTAGTGCTGACACTAGTCCCAGTACTCTCACAGAGGGTTTGTGCGACTTGAGACAATGGCTAATTACGATTTGGCTCACAGTTCTTTGTAGAATTCTCTTGTCTCGTTCTGTTAGTTTTCAGGGTTTACCAGGCCAGACTGAATCTGCCATTTTTGGCAGATTCAGTCCCATTCCTTTTCCATTTGCAAATGACGTCACTAACCGTTGACCTAGAGATCCCCAGAGTGACTGCGATGTCTCGTACAGAATGCTTGCTTATGTGGCATCCTATTATCATTCCACGTTAGAAGTCTGTTAAACGTGTCATCTTTTGCAATTGTCTGCTCGAAGCCCATTGTGTGTCTGTGACGTTCATATATGTTTCATAACAAGTTCATGCATGTTTTTTATTGTGCTTTTATTTGCAGGGCACCCAAGAAAAGACTCAAGACGAGGAAGATGATCCAAGGAAGCGCGTGGACAGGATCTTTGAGCAGCTAGATAAGGTATTGTTCACCAAAGTAATTTTCGAAGATCTAAGTTTATTTTTCCACATGTCATCAAGAACTGCATGCGTCTGAGGAGAACAAAAGGAGTCGCTTGTTCTCCTTCGAGGAGCTTTTTGTTCTTCCTACGATCTAAAGAAGCTTATATTAGAAAATTTATCTCTTCCTTAATTTATCTCTTCCTTAATCCTTTGGCACAAAGGACAAAGTCCAAGCCTTAATTCCTTGCTGATTAATCTATCTTTTGATGGTAATTGCAACGCAGTAGCGTATTTTCGTCACGTGACTTTGCACTTTGACGTAATCGCATTTAAAAATTGTAGAAATATTTCATTTAATTTTTGTCTGGGAACTCTTTTAATCAAAGAAAATTTTCTTAATTTTACTTTCTTAATTATTTGGAAAGCGCTATAGAAAAATGATTGAAAATTAATTTATAAATTATTAATTAATTAAAAAAAAAGATGGCGAGGATTTTTAACTATTTTTTCTCTCCTGCAGAATCAAGACAACAAGTTGTCCTTAGAAGAATTCAAAGAAGGCTCTCGACAAGACCCAAAGATTGTTCAGGCCCTTACACTTTATGCCCCTTAAATCGCCTTTGTAATCCAAGGATGGGGGTGAACTTGGGGGTTGCCATAAAGTCGGATCTGGTTTTTATATATTGTCCCATAGTTAATGTCGTTCAGCGAGTAGCTGAGTGACTTTTTCCAACTGCCTCATGATGCACTTCCTGCCTTTTGCACCCCCTCTGTACATTACAGACTGAACCTCATCACTAGTGGAGACACCAAGCGTCCATTCCTTAAAACATTCCAGTATTTGTTTGTTCTGTAATTTCAATTTCTTATTCTTGAGAAAGTAAACATTTCTCTACAATCTTGGGTTTCTGTGTTTTTTTTTCTTTTATTTAATTTTATTCTTAATATTATAATGTACAGTCGGTGTCAAAAAAATTGGTCGCCCCTAAAAGTGTCGATTAACTTTTTCGTAATTTATTAACTTGATTCAGATCTGGGGAAGGGATCACTGTCGTCTTCCTCGTGCTCTGAAACCATCTTACATGCATTTGTTGTAGTGGAAGATCCTCATTGATGTTCAGATATTGTCTGGCATTCATTGGACATGGTTTCGTGGCATACCCGATCCCCCAGTGGAGCAGGAAACAAGAGCATGCCAGAGATACCATATCCCACATCATACTTCCAGCAATCTGTACAGTCAGTACTTAACAAGATGGTTCCACTTAAAGAATTCCTTGCTTTGTAAGGAATTCGTGAAGTGAAATTGTAAATTCTTTCAAGGAAGCAAGGAGTTCTTGAAGTGGAATTGTGGATTCCTTCAAGGAAACAATGAATTTTTGAAGTGCAGTTCTGGATTCTTTCAAGGAAGCAATGTATTCTTGAAGTGAAATTGTATATTCTTTCATGGAAGCAAGGAATTCTTGAAGCGGAATTGTAGATTCCTTCAATGAATTCTTCGAGGAAGCATGGAATTCTTGAAGTGGAATTGTGGATTCTTTCATGGAAGCAAGGAATTCTTGAAGTGGAATTGTAGATTCTTTCAAGGAAGCAAGGAATTCTTAAAATGTGCAGGGTGCAAAATTCATTATGCAATCGCCAATTCTCTAACACCCACTTTTCCTCCCGTTTTCTCCAAACAGCATTGCGCAATCGCCATACATCTGTTTTTAAGTACTCCTGCTTGTTTTTGAAGTCTAATCATTTGCATATATCAGAGAGAAATCTTTATTGCAACACTACCATGTACTGACATACAAATTTTCAAACATTTCCATTGACTCTTTTAAGATGTGACAATTTTTCTGACACCGTGTATATAAATGATTTAGTTTAGCTCAATTTGTTTAATCTACAGTGCCTTATAAAAAGTATTGGAACACTTGAAAAAACATAACTTCAAATACAGGTGGAATTTTGCCTCAAACTTCGTCTGGAACATGCCGATCTTTTTCATCATATCTAAGGATGTAAGAACGGAGGTGGGAGGGAGGTGTACACGTCACGTTTGGTGTCAAAGTCACGCGTACAACGCCGGAAAAAATGTCCCTCGCGATAAGCAATAGAGATAAAGCACACCACTCCGGAAAAGAAAGATAGCCACGAAGGAAACCTTATCAGTGATCGATCTTCGGCTATAAGAAGCAACGCGCGAACAATCGGCTCGCAGTTGAACATAAGAGTGCGCGAAGATAAAAGAGCAACGTCTGCAACCCTTGAAGAAAAACAGAAAAGTTCCTTAAAGTTTTTGAGAGCGAAATATTTCGCGCATTCTACAAAGGAAAGGTTTGTTGTTGTTGATGTGGTGACGTCACATCTCGCGTTCCAATAATGGCGTTATTTTTATATCAGTGAGCAGACGACAACTGGAAGATCACCAACATTTGGATTGATGTGAGGAGGATCTCGTATCGCGATATTTTGGATACTTAGAGGGCAAAGTCAGACTAAAGAGAGAGAAAGATAAATTAAAATCAGACTGAGAAAGAGAGAAAGATAAATCAAACCTTCCATTATCTCCCGGAAGGTGTGAAAAAACAGCAAGGCCTCAAGTTTCAAGTCTGGTTGAACTAAATGAGCCACGCCTATGAAAGCCAATTTTATTACTTAATACAAAATGCAGACATCGTGCGTACATACACTTAGCACCTGTTTTAAGATCGTCTGATTTTGTATCTGAAGCGTCTGCTGCCAAGCATGAAATCATGATTATTATCACGCACACAGCTTTCTCTTATTGGTGCAAATATCATCAGACACCCAATGCGTGCAGTTGGACACACAGGAGCAGACGATGAGTCAACTGCATTGAGCATAATGGAAACCAAACGATCTCTCGTCACTCGCGTATGCTTTTAATAACAAAAAATGTACACCGTTTGTAAAAAATTAACGTCCACCTAGCTGGTGACCACAAAAAAAAGTGAGAAGTAATCATAAAGATAGAAACGGTTATAAGAGTCACGTGGGAGTAGCGGTAGTGAGCATGCGCATTAATAAAATACAGCCGCATGCAATGTTGCGTTCACGGGCGTTTTAAAATGGCAGGCCTACGGGTTTTGACTGTATCCACAAAGGGAAAGTAAACACGACAAGCGCACCACCGTCCAAAATTCTATCGATTTAAGAGCGGACATGAACGTCTGCAACTACCTTTTACGCTGACGCCCAACGGTATTGATCTGTTGATAAAAAATGGTGGCTCAAAAGGTTGAAAAATGGAATTGTGGGATTTTTATTCTCTTCTTATGGAAACTACAAAATGGAAGTCAGCATACGAAGTACAACTGTCGCATTGATTGTCACTCTCTTTACGATTGATGCGGATTTAAAAAAATAAATTCAAATTTAAAATAATAAACTTTTTAAAATTCGTTTTAAAAAATTGTGGCCATTTCCTTAAAAAAAAAAATAGTTCCTTATTCTTCATAATTTCAAAGAAACCCGGCCGGATGAACGCCTTAACTTCATCAGGTGTTTACCACTTTGTTTCCCAAAATGAAGCCGTTTCTTGTATCTGTAAAAACTGCTCCACAAAATTAATAGAACATGTGGAAAACGGTGTTATTCGTGCAGCTTGAGATGAAGCTGGACAGAATTCGGTATGGTGAAAATTTGGTTATACCTTCGTATGGATATAAGGGACTTTATAGGGGTTGTATAAGAATTACCAAAGAGGTCACATTGCAGAAGTCGATACAAGATGCTCGAAAATACGGTCACATGATATTAGTACGGCTTATGCTCCTCTCCAACGGCTAAACAGGCCTGAAAGCTCCATTGTCTGCAAGATTCTGTGGCAAAAAATCCAATTCTTCCACCAGCCCAGATATTAGCTTCCACAAGGGACCGAGGAGTTACCACTTGAGCTCGATGTACTACCCCACTGCACATAGAACTCAAGCTATGGAGGAATATCTTGAAACTGAAGATATTCAACGACTGCCGTGGCCAGCAGGATCACAGATTTAAATCCGATCGAACAATTGGAGGACGCATTGCACGCCGAAAGCCAACGCCTCGATCACTTGGTGAGCTAAGGTCTGCGCTGGTGGAAGAATGGGATTTATTGCCGCAGAATCTTACAGACACCCTTATATCGAGCATGGTTCAGCGCTTGTCAGACCTGTTTGGCCGTTGGAGGAATCATACGCCATACTGGTGTTATGCGATCATCTTGTATCCACTTCTTTAATGTGACCTTTTGGGCATTTCTTATGCTACCCCTAAAAATGTCCCTTCGTTATTCTGTGGTTCACAACCAACTTTGGTCCAGCTTCATCGCAAGCTGCACGTTTTCTACGTGTTCTGTTAATTTTGTCGAGTAGTGTAAGTGCCAGTGAGACCTACAGCATTGCTATTTTCAACAAACGTATCAGTCGATGAAGAACCTCTTGACAGCTCGGTGTACCACAGCTCTAGCAATCTTCATTTTATATTCATTGTACTGTACTTAATTTATTGTAGATATCCCAGTCTTCATCCCGGTACAGCAGTACCGGGATGAAGTTGTATACACTGAGTGGACAGAAATTGTGGGATACCTAACTAGTAACGGGTAGGCCCACCTTTCGCCCGGATAAGGGTAGTCACACGACGAGGCATTGAGTCCACTAGTTCAAGAAAGCTTTCCACAGGTTTTGCCATCCGTGCATGCTGAACCGCTGTCCATAATTCCGTCGCATCCCTGGGTGGAAGATCCAAAACTCGAACAGACCTTTCCACAGCATCCAAATATGCTCTACAAAGTTCATGTCTGGTGAACGAGGAGGACATTCAATGGTGGTAAAATCTGCGCAATTCTCTTCGAACCATGTTCTAGTCACCACGGCTCTGAGGGAAGCCCCTTTGTCCTGCTGGAAGAGTCCATTGCCCTGTAGGTGCACGATGACCATGGAGGGATGCAGACGGTTTGCAAGGATGAACACGTAATCTGGACCGTTCAAAGATGCGTTTAGATGTACCAGAGGTCCCAACGTGTGCCAGTTGAACACGCCCCACACCATTACCGACCGTCCACCTGCCTGAATAGTTCCTTGTTCGAAATAACTGGAAACGGGACTCATCGGACCAGGATACCCGTCTTCAAACGTCCAAGGTCTAGTGCCGATTTTCTTCCGCCCAGTTCAGGCTTAGGGTCCTGTGTCGTGGTGTCTCTGGTGGGTCCCATAACGTATTGCGGCTAACGACCTCGTGATGGTCTTGTTGGAGATGTTTCTGGCACCTTCCTCGTTGAAGTTGGCGGTGCTTTGTGACACTGTCGCTCTCCGGTTGGCTGAAACAATGCGAGACAGACGACCACGTTCATCTACCACCTTTCTCCGCCCACAGGGCTGTCCACGATGAGATGTCATCCCAGAAATGCGACAGTGCAATTTCTGTACCACCTCTGCGGTAGAGTGACCCGTGCGTCGGACACCCACTATCATCCCTCTTTTAAAGTCAGTTAACTTACGACGTTTATCCATAGTGACATCGAATACCTGCCAAGCGGTGGATTCGTCTACTAGAGAGAGGGGTGACAGCGTTGCGCTGCCCAAGGTACCCATGAATTCTTTCCTTTCAGTGTATATGGTACCAACAGTTCCCTGAATGAGGGCTCCATTCATGTAAAGGGGCGCGTACTTAATAAAGTGGACACTGAGTGTATAATATACAGACAATTCATCTGACAATCCACTGATTACTATTTTTCATTTGCAAAAGTACCATTCTTGAAAAGTTATGTTAGAGTGGACAATTTAATGGAACCGCCTATTCCTAATGGAAAAACCAAGTGACCCACCGATCTGCGTTGCGAAAGGAGTGTTGACACTTCAGTGACGTACGACCTCCCCACACGAACAGAGTACCTCCTCGTTTTGAGAGAAAAGAGGAGGGTACTCTGTTCAGGTGTGCCTCTCCCAGAGGAGAGGCACACCTGACTCTTATCAAATACTCTGCACCCGGAATTGAGAAACTTTGAGGAACTTTTGCAATTTTCTCTGTTGAATGACATTCACCCCTAGAGAGAATGTACGTTAGATGGACAGGCCTGTTAGAAACCATACCAGGCCAGGCCACATCCTCCTTTGGGGACAATAATGGTAGATTACCTTCTAAAGAAACAAACAATAAAAGGACAATGCTAAGTTATTAAATCAAGAGCACTCAAGTCAAAATGGCCAGAAATGCTGACTTACATCCACTGTTGTCGTGACTAGTTCTTCAGGATGGTTATGAATTGCTGCCCCACTCAGTATCCACGCCAGTTCTAGTCCCATCTGATTTAAACTTGTTCTCCGAACTAAGAACCATGTCTAAAAGGAAATTTGGTTGGATGATGAGGTGAGGTGATAACCAAGATGGATGAGCTGACCATACAAATATTCTGGATGATTAGGTTGTGCCTTTTGCTGAATATTTGAGGACCACCCATAATTTCGCAATGACTGTAATCTAGGATGAAAAATGTTCTCTTCATAGGGCTTCTTTGCTTTACACTTGCACGATGAACCCGATGGAATGGAGCAATAGGTTACTACTGTGGATATAAGGATGGTTGAGTGGAAAAGGATAGAGAGTGTTTATTGATGGACAATGCCCTTCATGGAGTAATGTCATTAGAGAGAGTCCCCCGAGGTTCAGCGCTGGTTCCATTGTTGTTTTCTGTAGTTGTTAATGATATTGATGGAGGTATATCAGGCTTAATGTCAAAGTTTACAGATGACAGTTGGCAGGATGGCCTCATTTTAGAAAGGATGTAGGTCTTCTGGAGAGAGTGCAGAGAAGGGCATTGGTAAAGAGAATGAAAGAATGTTTTACTAAAGTTTTCAATTCTGCAAATTGCAGCATCTTGAGAGCACCTGCGAGGTGATCTAATCGAGATTTTTAAGGCTTGGAATGGATTGAGCAAAGTCCAATCTAAGGAGGTTTGCCTTTAGCCAGCCATTGTTGGAACAAGCTTCCATCTGGTGTAGTGGAAGTGGACATGATTGAATTAATTCAAGGAAGAAGTAGACAAGAATATTGGAGGGATGGGTAAGTGATGTAGGAAGTTTTGTTTCTTAGGTGAATCTCGCTGCCTTGAAGTATATGCCAATAAATAATAATAATTAAAAATTTAAAAACACAGGTGACTAATATTTTTTTGTGGTGTGTATATCTATTTGAAATATTCCGGATTTTGTGACTTTCGGACACCACTGAATTCATTTTGATCACTTGATCTTAGTTTCAGTTAAATACGGTAAAGATGAGTCTAAATTTATCAACGGATAGCTTACATCTAAGTGACAGTTCGCGCTTATTCAAACCTCATTTGCATAATTTCTCTCTTGTTCGCTCCATGGAAGGCAGGCTTCTAATTAGTGTAGTGTGCATAAATGTCACGCGCCCAGCCAGGGTATCATCGATGACATAATTTAAACTCGCGATATCATCTCTCACTGCAATTAGATTTAGGAGAAGGAGACTGCACGGATGTTACCCCTCTCATCCTTTACACAAGTACAGTACCAATTGCGCCTGCGCAGTAATTATTAATTTAATTTTGACCAGTCGAATTAATAGTTACACTTCTGCGCATAAAAAGACTTTCTTAAGAAATCTTCTCTTTTGAAGATTTTTTGGGGAAAAAGATTGCGACAATGGCAAGAATGTTTAAGAAAGAAAGAAAAAGTAGACGCGGAGAGGTGTAAGCGGGTGAGAAATAATCCGATCCGCCGTTGCCATGGCAACGATGTCGTCATTAACGTTCGGTTATAAACTCCGGCTCGTTCGAAACTTGTTACCGCTCGTGACCCCCGCGAATACTTTCGAAAGAAACGCGTATAAATCATCGGAAACGGGGAAGACGCCAAGAAACAGAAGATGCGGACAACTGCGGGGAGGTTTTCTTTTCTTTTCCTTCCCCCCCTCCCTCTCTCCCTTCTTCGGGACTGTTGGCGCCAGCGGTGCGTTGAGGTGCGCGATGACACTCGTGATCGCAGCGGTGTTGGCCAGCAGCCGAATTAAAGATCCGCAAGGTGATTAGGCCTCTTTAAATATTTAGCACCCTCCGCTGGGGGTGTGTTGATGAGGGAATCTCAGTCGGCAAAGAGGAGGGATTTTTGGCGATAACTTCCTTAAATGTCTTCTTTTTTCTTCTTTCTTTCGCCGTCTTTCTACATTCTCTTAATTTTCTTTTCTTTTCTCTGCAGCTCTCTTTTTTCTTTCTTTCTTAAGGTTCTCAATATATCGTACCGAATTTTCCTCAAGATTTTGTCTCTCTCCTACGAATATCTTTTACTTTTTTCTCTCTCTCTTCGTTTGTCTGTCTCTTTCTGTCTGGTCTTTTTTCATCTACCTCTGTCTCCTTGTTGATCTCTCACTTTCTCTTTCTTTCTTTTTATTTTTGTCTTTCTTGCTTTCACCCCCACCTCTCTCTCTCTCTCTCTCTCTCTCTCTCTCTCTCTCTCTCTCTCTCTCTTTCTCCTGTCGTTCTGTCTCTCTTTCTTTCCTTATCTATCCATCTTTCCAAATGTCTTTCTTTCTACTTCTTTCCATCTTACTATTCTCTCTGTCTCTCTCTCTCCCCTTATTTGCTTCTGTCTGTCTGTCAGACGCTTTAGTTTTCTCTGTCTTTGTCTCAGTCTGTTTATTGCTTTCTATTACTCTCTCTCTCTCTCTCTCTCTTCACTTCCTCCCTTCTTCCTTATGTATGTATTTATCTTTATCTACCTAGATCGCTCTTTCTCTCTTTTATCCATCTCTCTTTCTGTCTTTTATCAATCTCCATCTCTCTCTCTTTCTCGCTTTTTCTATCTCCATCTTTCTTTCTTTTATCCATCCCCGTGTCTCTTTCTCTCTTTGATCCATCTCTGTGTCCCTATATTTTTCTCCATCTCCCATTCTCTCATTCATCCATCCATCTCTCTTTCTTTTATCCGTCTCTCTTTCTCTCTTTTATCCAACTCCATCTCTCTTTCACTATCTTTTTATTTTTATCTTTCTCCATCTCTCTCTCTCTCCATCTCTCTCTCTTTCTTTCTTTTCTCCATCTCTGTATCTCTTTTATCCATCTCTTTCTCCCTTAATCTATCTCCATCTCTCATTCTTTCTTTTATCCATCTCTCTTTCTTTTATGCATCTCCATCCGTCTTTCTCTCTTTTTCTATCTCCATCTCTCTTTCTTTTATCCATCTCAGTGTCTCTTTCTCTCTTTTATCCATCTCCATCTCTTTCTCCCTATAATCTATCTCTATCTCTCATTCTCTGATTTATCCATCTCTCTTTCTTTATCCGTCTCTCTTTTATCCATCTCCATTTCTCTTTCACTATTTTATCTATCTCCATCTCTCTCTCTTTCTTTTATCCATCTCTGTCTCTCTCTCTCTCTCCCTTTATCTATCTCCATCTCTCTTTCTCTCTTTATCTAACTCCATCTCTCTTTCTGTCTATCTATCTGCTTTGTTCAGGTGTCCGTATCTGCCTCTCCCTTTCTTTCTCTCTCCCCTCCATCCTATCCCAATTGTCTCTCACTTTCTTTCTCTGTTTCTTGCATTCTCTCTCTCTCTCTCTCTCTCTCTTTCTATCTCAATCTGTGTCCGTTTCCTTCTTTATATCTTTATTGATCTCTCTCTCTCTCTCTCTCTCTCTCTCTCTATTTCTATCTCAATCTGTGTCCGTTTCCTTCTTCATATCTTTATTGATCTCTCTCTCTCTCTCTCATAAATAATCTGTAATATTAAATATAAATCAAATAATCACAAATTACACTTAACACAAAATGGGATTTCCTACCGGGAAAATTGCATTTTTCATCCCACAAAACACGTGGTTTTGAATAAATTACGAGGCGGTGGCGCCACATGCTATCGTGTATACACAAGACAAAAAAGAAAATAGACTCGTTTTAACAAATTTCTAAATACCCGACGAAGGGCACATTGATTTCTAATAGCTGAGAAACACTGTTCTATCCAAAACCTCAGAAGTGGCGGTTTTCATTAGCAGAGTCAATCACTCTGATGATAAACATATACAAACACCTTCGAAACGTTAATAAACATCACTTTCACAATTGAGTGGATGGCTATAATCAACTATGATTTGCAGAGATTGAATGTCGGTCGTGTAAATAACGCGGGGTAACTTTTTAATATTATCCTTCCCTCTCCCCTCACCCCCAACTAAGGAGTGGCCAAATTGCAACGTAATTATCTCTTTAATGATTTAGCGAGCAAAAACTTGCACGCACGTGACAACACGGCTACAAAGGAAACACGCGTCCACTGAATGGAGAAGAAATGAGATCCGGAATAGGCGAACATTGCGTGACACAATTTGTGCGTAGTGCCAAAGTTTATAATTACCAAATCCCATTATGGACATTTATCGTAACGACATCCTCACCCCTATAATTTCCCTCAACTCTCTCGGTTACTGTGGTGACCGGAAGTACGAGTTGGTGCCAATTCCCCCCCCCCTCTTCCCCACTCAGTCTACTTTCTAAGTTCTGCCAATCACGCAAAAGCATCATTATTCATAGTTATTGATTAAGAACTGGAAAAACTCTTTCACAGTTTTTCCTATTTTTTATTCTTCTTGTTTTTTGCAATGTTTTTTTTTTTTCCTTTTTTATTCCTTCATTGAAGATAAAAATTGATATCTGACAATATACAGCATTGTAGGTTTCCTTTCTAATAACACCAGACACTCTGAAGAGGAAGAAGCTATATTTTTCTCGAAACGTTGGCATAATTTAAACGTTTGTTGTTTATTAATAATAAATAAAATATTTTTTATTTATTCTGAAATCGATTGTGGATAAAAGCGGGTCAGCGTTTGTTTATGTGTGTGGGTGGGTGAGGTAAACGAGCACGCATGCGCATTTTCATGCAGGAACGTGTGAATGGAGTTTGAGGAATCATCTCGATATGCGCCGTTTTCATAACGTTTTTGAAGACTCATCTCCACACCGTTACTATGGCAACGGAGGATCTCTGACCTGGAGAGCATTTACAGAACGAAGTGTTTATGGAATTTTCTTAGGCAATATATATGAGAGCATTATTATTATTTTTTTTTTTTTAAAGAGGGACTTCCTGGTTTTTATCTGCGCGTCAACTACAGAATTCTATACATCAAGACAGGATCACGTGCGTGGAAAAGATGCTGTGCGTCGTGCCAATGAGGAAGAATTTCTGCTCTCAATTTTTTTTTCCTTCGCTTCAGTATTGATTTTTGAAGGCGTTATTACAATAGCTACACACTGCACTCAGATAACAATGGACAATATTTTTGTGGCGACTTGCTGGTTCGAACACGCGAAGTGCATAACTTTGAACCAGCACGCTTCATACTTTTTTTTTTTTTTTCTCCTGATTCCTAGTGACATTTTTCAGAGGGAACAAATCGTCCCTTTGATATCACGTTCCAAATGAAGTGTGGGGACAAGTAGAGAAAGAAGTTTATTGGCCTTCCCGCTCTCTCATCAAATCCTGTGATACTCGAGGGAAGCCAGCAGACATGAACTCCCAATACAATCTACTTTGATGTCAGCGAGCCATTCGTTTTTCTCAGTCACCACATCGCGCACATACACACCCTCCCACAGGAGATAACATCCGTAGGAGAGAGCCTCTGTGGGGTCATAAACTGGAAAATCCGTCTTGGCACTGACATATTTAAAACATGAAATTTCTTTTCTAATTCAGCTGCTCAGATACTCGTAACCAACCCAATTTTCTTTTGCACTACACGAGACGCTTTAAAAAATTCATTTGCAGGGCCCTTAGAAATTGAAGGGCCACGCTGCACTTCCGATCTTAAAAATAGGGCCGGTGCAAGGATATTTTACGGTTGGCAATTATTCAAAAATTAAAATTATCATTTAGTACATCGGGTTCTGTTGACAAAGGGGTCTGTGAGGGGTTTTCTTGCAAGGGGGAGGGCTGAAATATATAAAACTAAAACCCGTTTGTTTACTTTTCCAATTTCGTGAAAAACTTATTGAAATCTTTACCGATTCTCTGTTTCAAGTGTGTATCTTGAAACCGAGACAGACAAAAAGACAAGGGAGTGCTCGTGCATGCGTGTGGGGGAGGAAGGAATGAAAAAAGCAGTAACTGAGGTAGCTGTAACTCTCGTAGTTTATTGCTGGGGTCAGTCTAAGGTGCTTAGAAACTGAATTGACACTCCAACACAGTTCACAGTTCGGGTTTAATGCAGACACTTTATTTTCCTTAGAAGTCTCAAGTGCACCATCGAGGTTTAAGGGATCTGACAGACTGGTCAGTAATCGGCTCCAAGAGAGAGAAAACTTGTTTTACAACTAATTTAAAGGAAGTTTATTACTCGACATTAAATGGATTCTGAAATTTTTATCTGATTTTACTCTACTGAAGACTGACATGGAGTTTATGACTTGAAGGGCATTTACGAGAGGGACCTGGATCATTTGTTCCTTAGCTGACCTACAATAGTAAAGTAGGCGCATCCAGTCCTTCTAAATCTCAACACTTCTCTTTTTTAAAATAAGTCCCCTTTATGGTCTATTCAATCTAATTTTATTATTAAATCTGTACATATACAGTAGTGAACAAAAGTTAAGGTATAATTGAATCTGCACACGTTGCCCTTTTATAAATGCCAACAATAGTACACTGAGTGGACAGAAATCATGGGATATCTACCTAGTAACGGCTAGGCCCACCTTGCGCCCGGATAAGGGCAGTCACAATGCGAGGAACTGAGTCCACGGGAAGGACATTCCATGGTGGTAAAATCTGCGGAATGCTCTTCGAACCATGTTCTACTCACCACGGCTCTGTGTGGAGGCCCATTGTCCTGCTGGAAGGGTCCATTGCCCTCTGGGTGTACGATGACCATGAAGGGTTGCAGATGGTCTGCAAGGATGGACACGTAATCCACACCGCTCAAAGATCAATCTAGATGTACCAGAGGTCCCAATGTGTGCCAGTTGAACACGCCCCGGACCATTACCTACCATCCACCTGCCCGAACGATTCCTTGTTCACGTGACGGGTGCATAGATGCGTGCGGTTTCTGCCAGATACGCACCCTCCCGTCCGCTCGAAATAACTGGAAACGGACCAGGAGACCCGTCTCCAATCATCCAAGGTCCAGTTGACACGTAGTCCTGTGTCATGGTGTTATGGAACTCTGGTGGGTCCCATAACACTACGACACATATACGTGCCAAGCGGTGAGTTCATCCACTAGCAAGAGGGGTGACAGCGTTGCATTGCCCAATAACCAGGTATTCCATGAATTCTGTACTTTCAGTGTAGATCAAGTAATTGGTGCAAGCAGGCCCAGATAGAGGGGGGACTAGCGTGTCCATTGGAGGAATTCAGTTAATGGATAACTTCTTTAATAGCAGTTCACGGGGATGGGAAATTTTAAAGGAACATGTAAATATTTCACACCCTTGTGGGTAGCACAGTTGGTAGAATCGCTGTGATCCCCCCACCCACCGTGTGGAGAAGACCTGACTTTAAGTCCAGTTGGTGACATTAGGAATTTTTATGGGCCTTTTTCATAATGTGGCTCAGTTAGCTGGTCTCAGGCGAGGACAGAAGGTTTTTCATCCAGCAAATACAAATCGAGGACAGAACTCACGCAATTTACAGACAGTGCATAAAATGTTTCACCTCATTATCAAAAATAATTTGGAATCCTATGGACCTTTCAGGATTTAACAAATAAAATCGTCAGGTACAGAAATCATCACAGAAATACGCTAAGGAGATTTAAGGATAAAGAAAATTTATAGAAAAACTTTAGTTCGGAAAGTTCCAGTGAATTTGCTATAGAACATATTGGAAACTAATCTAATTGAGTTGTTTCCAAATTGTTCCAGAGAACTTGAAGTGAGGAAGCTAAGAATTTATGAATGAAAGAAATAATTACACAATTTCTCGTTGAATGGATAATTAGATGCAAATTGTAATTAAATTAACTTATTCGATACATTCAAAAATGGCATAAGAAAGTCTCCTTGGTACCATGGTACAAATTGAATCTCAATCACTAAAATATTCTACCCGGCTGGCCAATTTTACTGAAATTAGCCTGCCGAGTAGAATATTTTTTACTGATTCCACTACTCTTCAAAAAGAAGGCTGAACCCAGCCTCTGGCTAATCAGAACCAGCAGATCTCCAGTCTAACTCAGTCTAACCTGGCAAAGATGGAAGAACCAACGAACCCTTTCCCCTCTTTCGAACTCCTGAAAAAACCAGAACTCAAACATGATCCTGAATTGTGGCTCGATTTCGTCACAAGATTTAACCGTAATCGTGTGCCAAACTCAGATCTAGCTCTACCAACTGGGCCCACCCAGCACGAAGTGTTGCATATCATTCAGATCACAAAACAACAGCTGATCGTAGCCATCAATTCTCTACCTGCCTCTCCTCATCAAGCACCGGTGATGATGGAGTTCCCCAATTCATGCTCAAATCTTGTGACGCTAGCAGATCACCAATCTGCTAGAGTCACAAGATTTAACCGTAATGATCTAATAACGCCATTCAGATACAAACTTTAGACAACGTTGGTGACTGTATGCATGGGCACCTTGATCAGGCGCATCTGGTAGCTCAGCCAAATATGCTGCCTCTAAAAAAATCACAATCAGTCCATACACAAGACTTTGGTGGAATTCAGAACTCAAAATGAGTTTCCAGCTGAAGCAACAGCTCCATCGCACATGGAAACAATCTCAAAATGTCAATGATCGCATCGTTTATTCAAAGGCACGGGCTCAACTTAATCGCCTGAAATCTGAGGTAATCAAATTATACGTTAACCGTGATCTGGCTAAAGGAAAAATTCCATACAAGAAAGTGAGAACCTTCACTCTCCTTTGCAACTTGATCCTGAATTGTGGCTCGATTTCGTCACAAGATTTAGCGTAATCCTGTGCCAAACTCAAATCTAGCTCTACCAACTGAGCCCACCCAGCACGAAGTGTTAAATATCATTCAGATCACAAAACAACAGCTGATCGTCGCCATCAATTCTCTACCTGCCTCGTCAACCACTGGTGATGATGGAGTTCCCCAATTCATGCTCAAATGCCTAAGTCCTTACATTATTCAGCCACTTTAATTATCTTCAACCAGTTACTCTCGAACCAGATTTTCCCACAGCAATGGACAAACTATCTCATCAAACCTTTAGCCAAAGTTCAATCGCCATCGGAACCTAAACACTTCCGACCCATCTCCAACTCCTCCAGCCTACAGAAGCTCCTGGAGAAGACCTTACTCCCCATTCTCACTAAGCAGATCTTGCGCAGTAATCCAGCCCAAATTCATTACTCCCTTCCAAACAGATCAACGATCACCAATCTGCTAGCGACCACGAATACTATCTTGTCAGCATTTGAGAAAAAGCAAGAACTAGCTGTTACTTACTTAGACATTGAGGCCGCATTTGATGCCGTTCAAGTAAACCAGCTTCTCACTCTCCTGGAATGCCACTTCCAGATCACAGGGAACATATTATGCTTTCTCTCCTCTCTTCTGCAAAACAGAGTTATAAAGTTTCATACTGGAGATCGCACCCTTACAAGATCCGTCACTGCAGGAGTCTCACAAGGAGGGGGTCCTTTCGGGCCTTCTGTTTTCATCCATTATCTTCCCACTGGTTGCACATTCTCGATGTCTACTGAACTATGCGGATGATATCAAGATACTCACTCCCATCATCAACGGTCAAGACCTAGATCTAGTAAAAGCAGAATTTAACAACACTCTCACCGCAGTCACATCTTGCCTCTGCCAGTTTGGGCTCAATATCAATCCTGCTATGTCCGAATTCATGGTGTATTCATTGAAGCAAACGTCTTCATCTCTCCAACCTTCAGTCTGCAACACCCTCGTCCCAATTGTGTCCAGCCATCGTGATCTGGGCGTTGTATTCGACTCCAAACTTCGATTCAACGCCCACATAGACATGCTCCTCATACGTGCTTCAAGACTCCGGTGGATATCAAAACAACATCTCCTACATATCACCGATAAAAAGACAACCGTGAAGTACATAAGAACAGTCATCTTTCCACCTTTACTCTATGCTGCTGAAATTTGGGGGTCAGCTGCACCGTCAATAAAGAAACCACTCTTTGCAGCAGAATTCTGGCTCCTAAAATGGGCCAACAGGAAGCACAACCTTCCAGCTCTGATTGCTCAAGGCGGGACAACCTACGTTTATCACGACCTGCAATGAGGCGTGGGTGTCCCCCATTGACCCAACAACTGCTGCTCTACCACTATCCGTCCACAGTTAGAACACCTTAACTACGCACTCCGTTAACAGTCCTCAAGATTCGCAGTTTCCGTAATACTGCCACTCTTTAACAAGTACCAGATAATCATCCCTTTTCGAAGTCAGCCAGATAACGTCCATTGTCCATGTTGATCAAATACCAGTATCACATTTATCGGTTCTCACCGCGTGTGCTGCCACCAGGAGAGGAAGAACGAACGGCTGATTACTGAAACACTGAGGTGGTCATAATGTTTTGAATGGACAATGTATGTTCTGGTATGGATGGCACGGAGTTCTGTATCTAGTTGCACAATTCCGTACCATCACTGGTGTAAACAGAGAAAGGGAAGTCAAGGAAATATTTGCATTTCTTTAACCACAAAGTGAATAATCTCCAGTTACTGGTAATATACTATAAATCTTTAAAGATGCAAGGGACATATACGAGCATATTTACAAATACAAATGAGCTTGACAATTTGAAATTAGAACTTTTTGTTTTCTTTCTTTTCTTAAGAAACATATAAATTTTGATCTATTTGTACCAGGCATTTCATGATGTATACTCCAGTACATCCATTTTAATTCATCTTACCATTTTTATCCTTGACAGCACGGATTACAAAGAGAAATTCCATTCCACGTGATGTTCGATAGCCTTGATGATTGCTTCTGTTAGAGCTCAAACTCGATAAGCCTTTACTAAATTCCCCTTAATTCTCTGAGACAAATACCGCCATCAGCTCTCATATGCTTTCTCATTTGTCTTCTACTTTCTTCTCAAACCAATTCGATTTGGTCTTCTCCTGTCATTCTCTTCTGATCTATTTTAATCGATTTTGTCTTCCGCACTCTCCAAGCACGTAACCATGGACACGGATATGAGGAACTGCTCATCCCTGCAAACTCATCAGTGGGGATAATCGTAATGTGAGCAACCAACTGCAGTCATAGTTTTGTCATGGATGCAGTAGCCATAGAACATGATTTAATACGAATTTTCTTTTGAAATCGATCTGTCTCCTACAATTTCATAGGCAGCCATTTTCTCGTCAGTATTAGTAGTGGTAGTGTTTCAGGAGCATCAGCAACCAACGCCATGTGTATTGTCTATAAATTGCATGTATTCTGTGGCCGATTTCCTATTCGCAGGACGAAACACCACGCTACCCTCGCCTGAGACCGACTAACTCAGCTACATTGTGAAAAAGCCCATAAAAATTCCTCCCACCATCAACGGGACTCGAACTCGGGTCTTTTCCACCCAGTGTGGAGAGGACAGTGATCCTACCAACTGTGCTACCCACAAGGGCTAGAGAAAATGGAAGACGTGGATAGTTTCAGATATTTAAGGAGTACAGTGGATAAAGATGGGAGAATTCGAAAGAAGATATATAGAAGAGCAGACCAAGGAAGATTAGGAATATTTTATACTGTAATAAAGCATTCTTACCGGCAATGTGTAAAAGATCCAGCTTGGAGAAAGGCGATACCTGAGAAGTGCAAGATGGTACTCTATAGAGCCTTATTATGTACCAATAAAAACTTAACAACCAGTTACCTCTTAGCAACCAATCTCTGTAGCCCACATAATCAAAGTCTTTCCTCATAGGATTATCTGCCAATCTCACCATTCGACTTGCCCGTCTTTGGACCCTTTCAAGAAGCTTAATGTCTTTTTAAGTGACCATGAAGCTAGCATTATAGTAGGCTCCAAAAGTTCCATTACCAGTAACTTGGAAAAGTCAACCCGTTTAGGGTTTCGGGTACGATTGTGTCTGGGGTGTATCGAGAATGGTCTCAATCACTAAATAACATTCAGCCAATGGCGATTCAGGGTAATAAGCATGTCACAACGCCACAACTGTGCAGAGCTGCTTTCAGGAATATGGCAGCCAATTCAGCATGTTTCAATGGCCTCCCCCAATTGGGATCCATTGGCTTAAGAACCAATTAAACCTACTAGATGAGATGGAACGAGCTCTTCCGATTGGAGATCCGCAACCATCAAATTTGTAACAACTATTGGAAGAAATTGAGTTAATGCGAACGAGCATCCCTCTAGCACGTTTCCACACCTCATTGAGTCTATACAAGACGAATCTTGGCTATTGTGAGGGTCAAAGGGGAACTTGCTCTCAATTAGGTGTACCTCATAAAGTGGTAACTCAGTGTCTGTTTGGTCCCCACAAGCGTACTGCTAATTCCCATAATACTGAAGAAGTCGATTATATTAAAAGGAAATGTTGGACGCTATTTACGTGTCGAGTTTAGTCTAGCGAGGGCTTGATGCGAATCTTAGAGGGACTCCTTTCACTTCTGGAGGATCGTGAAGTAAACGTCCCATGAATCAAGTTTAATCAGTCGGTAACCACTTCTCTTCCTACCCTTGACAGAATGTTTATTTTATTCTTACCGGAAATTCTATACACTCTGCAAAGATTCTAGCGCTACCTTTAATAAGAATATAAACTAGAATTCCCATAGACCTCTTTATTATCTGGTGAGTTCTTTTATTTACGTGTATCAAGAGAGGTTTACTGATATTTTGAAGAGGCAGTACATTTTGCTTCATGTCCGGTTCATTTCTCCTCTTTGTTGGTCTTTGTTTCCACGATATTGCCTTTGTCGTACACGGTTCGATGGAAGCAGAGGACAAGAAAAATCGCTCTATTAAGTACTTATTTCTAAAAGGTGAATTAGAGTGCAAAGGAAACACGCAGTGAACTTGTCATACTTCGTAGAAGACATGTCAACACTACACATTGTGTTCTCAACTACTTGGAACCTGTCCAGAGACCTTTATGTTGCACTTCACCAGTCAATAAATGTCTGCAGAGGACACCAGATAAAAACATCACTTAACAATGTCTCGAGCAGTTTTCACTTCGTCCAGAAACAGTTATAAGAATCCAAGTGCGAAGACATATTTCGGAGTAAACAGAGAAATCGATCCAACTCTTTCAAAAGATTCATTTCTTTAAATTCTCGCCCTAAAAATCCAATCATATGTGATGGTGTGCTGGGTGGAATTTCAGTTTCTCCCTACGAACCTCTCGATGCTGTCACCACAGCTGAATAGCTTGGCAAATGTTCTCCGTGGCACATACATCTTCTCCTATCCACCTCTTCCCAGCTGACAATGATAGCGAGGAGCGTACGGTCGATGATTGATACAGGCCCGTGTCGACGGAAGACACGCCCTCTTTGTGTTGAAGTGGCATCCCTGACAGGATGGAGGGTGAGAGAACCTGGAGAGGAAGGAAACACATCTCGCTGTTCAATGATGTTAGTTTTAGAAAGAAATTAAAACCACTTGATGCTGGGTTGAGAGCGTTGAAGTTTTCTCTGTTTGAACCTTATTTTCTTAAGACTGTCTTTTCAAATCGGGATAAGTCTTTACAACTTTATGTTTAGAAGTAGATTGCTTGAAATGGTGAAAGTAAAACATCATTAAATAAATAAATAACATGGAAAGAAATCTTCTCCACCCCCAAGAAAGAAAAGAGCAGTGAACGACATCTTTTATTAACTTGTGAGCGACGGATATTTTCCATGGCTGCCCGACAAGCATTAAAAATGAAAGATCTGGGAAAAGTCTGCCTCCCAGGATCATTACTTAGGAATGAGTGCACAAAAACTTGCAAAGAAACTTCAGATAAGAATAAAACTATAATATCAATGCACGTGTAATATTTACATTGTATAACCAGAAACTGCCATTGACGAATCTTTGTTTCATAATGATCGCTTTGTTCTGTTAATTGTTCCAGCAATCACAGGAACTAGTAGTTGTTGGTGACTCTATTGTCAGGGAAACGGGGAACATGCTTTGTAAAAAGGATAGGTGGAACAGGACCAGGGTATGTCTGCCAGGGGAAAAGGTTGATGACGTTTTAGAGCGGATATCATCTTTTAAGGGCACAAAAGGTGATATTGTTGAACACCTTGGCACTAATGATATTAAGAGTAGGAGACCGGCAGAATTACTTAACAAGTACAGCTCACTGTTGAACAAAAGCCGAGAATTAGGGTTGAATTTGAAAGTGTCTGCAATTCTGCCCAGACACGATAGGAGGGAGTATATGATGAGAGCTTTTGTTGATCAATTCGACCCTGGAAAGATTGTGCAAGGCTCAAGGGATAGAATTTTTTTTCAGCGTGGTCTGTACTTGTTAACAGGAGAGACTGCTTCTACAGGGATGGGATACACTTAAATAGAAAGGGTGCAAGAATATTTGCTGATGCTATTATTGATTTGCTGATGCCAGTGTTAGCTGGGTCGAAAAACTGCAAGTTTGGGGGGAGACAAAGACAAATAGATTAACAGTAGCCACTGGCAGAGGTGAAAGTGATTCCTGCACTGCTTCTATTGGAATGAGCCGCAGCCTGGAAAATAAGATGCAGGATATTTCAGAGACTGCTGGGAGTCATTGCGGTAGAAGTAACCAAATGGGTTGTGTTAGGGTAGCTAAGAATAGAAACAGGTGCAGGTATACTTGCGTGTACACCAATGCTAGGAGTTTAGTAAATAAATTTGATGAATTTGAGGTATTGCTCAAAACATCGAAGGCAGATATTGTTGGGATATCAGAGACGTGGTGTCACACAGATATAAGGGATGCAGAACTGCAATTTGGGGAGTACAATGTCTACAGAAAGGATAGACAGGATAGGAAGGGAGGAGGGGTTATGCTATTAGTTAAGAAACATAAAATCCAAGGAAGTGAAACCAATCGACATCGCTGGACAGTGCAGTGTCGAGTCAGTTTGGTGTGACATAAGCATTGGGAGATCAAAATTGAGAGTAGGAGTGTGCTATAGGCCTAATGACTCTGATGAGTATAATAAGAAACTGTACAGGGAAATAGAGTGGGCCAGTAAATCAGAGAGTCTTATAATGGGAGATTTTAATTTCCCAGATATTGACTGGAATTTGGGGGCTGGTTACTCACACACTAGCAGGGCTTTTGTGGATTTATTGGATGATTGTTTTCTACATCAGCATGTTCGGGAGGCAACTAGAGGGAGTAATACTCTTGATTTGATTATCAACAGTGATTCTTCATGCATTAAGAATCTGCAGATAAAGGAATCAATAGGTGGCAGTGATCACAGTGTGCTGAAGTGGGATTTACTCAAAGAGGTAACTACCATTAGGGGTAAAGGGAAGGGTTATTGCTTCCGTAGAGGCGACTACGATGGACTGAGACAGTATTTAAATTCTATACAGTGGGACCAACTGATGATGTTACCAACAACAAATGCAAAATGGGAAACATTCAAAGAAATTATCTCGGAAGCTACTAGGCTTTAAATACCAACTAAGAAATATTGTTCAAGGTTTAGGCCAAAATGGATGTCAGATGAACTGAGGAGGCATATGGCAGAGAAGAAAAATGCATGAAATATATATAAATTAACACGTGACACAGAAGCCTATGATAGATATAAGCTGGTTTGTAACCAAGTTAGAATGGATGGCAGGCAGGCGAATGCAGATTACGAGAAATCCTTGGCAAGGGATGCAAAGAAAAACAGCAAAGAGTTCTTTACTTATGTAAACTCTAGAAGGAAAGGGATGAATCAGATTGGTCCACTTGATATTGATGGGTCAACTGTTGATGATCCTGCTCAGGTAGCTAACAAACTAAATGAATATTTTGCATCGACATTCACACATGAGGAGTTATTCAGGGAGCGAAATGTCAGAAGTGAATTAAACTCTGGCCGTGAGCTAGATGATTTTGTAATAACTGAGAATAAAGTGGAGGAGAAATTGTTGAAGATAAACACAAGATAAATTCAAATTGAGGAAAGACAGATGTAGGATAGATGTGCAGAAATTTTCCTTTAGCCAGCGGGTGGTGGAACAGACTTCCATCCCTTGTTGTGGAAGTTGATAGCCTAAATAAATTTAAGGCTCAGCTGGACAGGTATTTCGAACGAACGGGGTGAAGTGGAAGTTTTTTTTTTTTTTTTTTTGGCTGATGCTGTATAAGCTTGCTTTCTTGCATCATATGCCTCTACTAATGCTAATGCTAATGCTAATGCTAATCAACTCACTGGCTAAAAGAAATCTTCCTACAATCCAATCTAAACCTCAACTTGTGTAATTTAATTTTATGACCTCTATTTCTGGAATTCTTTATAACAGTGAGAATTCACCTTCATTCATTTTACAAATCCCTCTCTGAGCTTTGTAGAGCTCAATCAGGTCGCTTCTGAGGAGCCTGGTTACCAAGCTCTTAGCCCACGTAGAAGTCTTTCCTCATACTGTCTCACCATTCGAGTTACCCGTGTTTGGACCTTTCAAGAAGCTCAATGTCTTTTTTTCAGATGATGTCTTACAATTTACTTATACAGTGGGATTATGACCTCCATATCTCTACAGGATAACATTCGATAGGACACAATGGGCTTTCCTCGCTCTCTGTTCACACTGTTCAGAAAACTTCGTATCTGCTTGTATAATAACTGTTTGGGGGTTGCTGTTCCTCAAGTGTAAGATCTTGAGTGTGTTCAATTCATCCTGAAGGAGCGCTGCTTGGTACTGATCATTAACGACTAAACCAATCTTTAAATCATCTGCAATTTTAACATCATGCCTTCTATCCAATTGCCAATGTCGTTTATGAAATCGAGAAACAACGGTGGTTCAAGAACCGATCCTTAAGGGCCACCACATCTGACATTACACTCTTCTGAAGAATATTCATTAATCCTAACACTCTGCCTTCTGCCGTACAACCATCCAGCAATCCATCTTAGAATCTTAATAGTAATTCAAACTATGTCGAAATTGTTCCCTAAATCCAACTCATGAGCAACTGTGTCAAAATAGCCTCCCAAGTTAAGCATGATTTACCTTAACAAAGTCATGTTGTGTAACCATAATTATGCCATCAGTTGCGCATCGTTGACCCATCAGTGATCCAATGAAGCCTTGGCATTATCTCTGAAGGATCAATCGATAAAGCCGCGAAGAAACTTGAAAAATGCGCGTTCAGGAAAACAAAGGATGTTTATCTCCTTTGTTTTTAGAGAATAAGAAGGAAGTTAAAAGTTTGTTAGAGAACACGAAACCGTATTGGGAATTAGCAGCTTTTGTTGTTAATGAGGAGATTACCAATTATAATTAAAGATAACCAAGCCATTAAAGTTATTCAAATGACAGAAATGAGCGTACTATGAAACGATGCCTGCAATGGAAAGCGTCATTTCTTCAAGAAAGGACGCTTTCCATTGCAGGAAGCACCATGCCTTCAATCATGCCTTCAAATTAGATCAACTGAGGCATTCTTGGGTTAAACTGCCTAGAAGAAGCGAGGAAACAAAGGCCACGCTGTGCTAGCGTTCGCAATTCACGCCGTGGTTAGTGTAACATTCTCAAATCGTGGAGAAAATTCTGGTCGCTTGTCCAAGGTGAGAAATATTTTGAAAGAAGAGACAGAAAGGCCCAAGTCTCATCAACAGTTAGTTTTTAATGAACCGTCAGTTTTTTTCAAAATCCTATCAGAAAGCGTCTGAACAAAATTTTTATTTATCCCAGTGTTCATTTGTTGATAAGATTTTATGGCGCCATCTTGGACTATATTCATGTTCAGATCTTAGGTCAAAATCAAGCTGACAGTGGTATTCACGTTTAGTTCAATTCCAAAGAACCGACCAGGACTTGAATCCAAACGACCTGTACTGGACATTACTGCTCATACAGTAATGTCCCACACAGGTTGTTTGAAACCACCTCTTCATGTGTACCTATATGTCGTACAAAAAATTAGAATGGATATTTATCGTCAAACCTCATCTACAGGAGCAGACATCATCTAATCGTACATTGCACACGTGTTAGGTCAGGCTAGGAGTGGTAAGAGTCAAAGAAATTAAGGCTATTAGGTATTAGTATGCTGTTTCTGTAATTGAGTGCATTCTTCGGTTGGTTTGGTAGTCGAATAGCTTCCAGGATCAAATCATGCAAATTTTCTCCCGAGACTGCATAACTTGGCCACGTTGTAAAACATTCTTTCTGATGAAAACTTCTCGCGATATTGACAGGATTCGAACTAGGGTCATTCCCATCAAGTGTGGCAGGACGGTGATTATAACAGCTTAGCTACCACAAGGGCCATGCCTCAGGTATACGAGATAGATTTTCTATAATCAGCTCAGCATGTTGTAATGCAGTTTATTACAAGGTAGATGAAATTTTAATCGCACGCATTGGAAATAGTTGTTCCTGACACTTGACGCAAACACTTAAAGAGTGTCACCTTCTGACCAGACCCAGGTCAATTGCCACATGTAATGAGGGTCACATCATCGCGAAGCCAATTATATCAGAATGTGGATTTGTCGACAAAGCTCGTAGTTTAGTATTAAATTCTAAATTAGCAGCTTCCAGGATAGAACCTTTGGGGCACTTTATATTAACTGCACTTTTCACACGTGGAAGTAGTTGCAAATTATACAACTTGCAGCTCGAGGGTGCTTTCCCATCAAGGGCAGTTAAAAGTGCCCTTGACCTCGAAGTCATTAAAGATAACTATTTCGTATTTTTCTGATGATGAGGTTATGTATTCCAGAAGGTTCTACAACTGCATCTTTACATGAGCGATTTGGAGAGAAACCATATTGTGCCCTCTTGGGTAGCAAGTTGGTAGAATCACCGTCCTCCCCACACCGCGTGGAAAACACCCGTCGATGACGAAAGGAATTTTTATGGGCCCTTTTCACAACGTGGCTGAGTTAGTCTGTCAAACGAGGGTTGCATGGTTTTTCCTCCCGTCAACAAGGGTTTTTTGTCCATCAAAGAAAATGGACTCCATAAAACATGCAATTTACAAATAGTATGCACGGATCAATATGGCCTTAATCGCTAATGCTCTAAAACCCAATAACAACAACAAAAACAACCATAGATAAAAGACACTTAGTAGACAAATCCTGGCTTCTCAGAGTAATATACGTTTCCAAGAGTTTCCTGAGATTTTTGCTAGCGAAGCTACTGGTCTGTAAGCTCTAGCATCTGACAGAGACTTTTCGGGGTTATAGATAACAAGGAGAAGGGCTGTTTTCCATGAAGTGTGAGCACGCGCCATTGACCATTATCCGCCCACCTTGAACACCTTAACTTCAGCACTCCACGACCTGAGTTCGAGTCCCTTTTACGCAACTTGGCTGAGTTAGTCGGTCTCAGGTGATGGGTAGCATGGTTTTTCCTCCCGGAACCTCGGGTTTTTATCCAGCAAACAGAAAATCGACCTCAGAATACACGCGATTTACAGACAGTATATATTGACCAACCTGGCCTTAGTCGCTGATGTTCCTAAAACCTTACTACAACGTGATCAGTAACAAAATCATCCGGGGGAACACATACATTATGCAAATGCTGGAAGAAATGTTTTCTTACGGTCATTGGTGCACGTATGCAAGATAAATGAATATCTGCCTCGTGATCTCACTAAAATACAAATGCCCCAATTTGTTTATTCCATCTATATTTCGGGAGGAAAGCATAAACTTTCACCGATATCGCAAATTAAATCTTCATTTTGTTGTATTCGGAAGTCTTCCCTTAAAGTAATTTTGCTTAGCGAAACCATTACGTCTAAGTAATATTTTTAACGAGTTTTCCTTTTCTCTCTCTCTCTCTGTCTCTCGGAAACCATTAGCGAATAAAACAGAAAGGAAAATAACGGGGATAAGAAAGCAGCGAAGCTTGCTTTACGAGGAGGTGGACGAGCATGTGAAGACAACAGATGTAAGACGCTAGTAGTGAGTTAAAGAGGGCTGAAAGGCTATGCACGAGTAGGTTTGCGAGTCGACCGTTGTTCGAATACATGAATACGTGAAAGGGAGCATAAAACTAAGGGAAACATGAGGGAAGCCGGTTAGCATGGCCAGAAAGGTAATACAGAATTTTACAAACAAAGTTGGAGCAGTTTGTTGTATGACACGAACAGAAAATGTTGAGTAATGGACTTCGCGAAGACTTAATTCCTCATCCTGCATATCGATCCGAAATATTGCAAAGAATATCTCGCTAAAAGTCCATAAACATTCAAATATTTATTTGCATTAAAATTTCTTTTATTGTTGTTGTTGTTTATATATGATTTTGGAAGGGTAGCGCCATCTAATACTAATAATAATCCACAAAATGAATCATCGATTAAAATTATTCCATAGTTTTGTGGATTATCTATCTATACATTAAAAAAGTTTTTCTCATAGTGATATTTATTCAACCAATGGGAGAAGAGGGCGAGGTAATTACATTACTACAAATGCAATTAATTATTGACAACTGCCTCCATAACGTTCACCAACATCGTGCACAGTCTAGCATTTGATGTTCGATTGTAATGTTTTTTGTATATTAATGAATATTGTATATTTGTAAATACTGTAGTTTAGTATTTTGAATATTTGTATAGTTTATATTTCAGTTAAATATTTTAACTAAAATATAAAGTATACAAATATTTTATATAGGTCACTTAGGAAAAGGCCTTATGCAACAATATTCCTCATGTATTATGGGAACCCGAAGCAAAAGGCCTTTTCCTAAGTGAAAGCAGGCAAATAATTACATAGTATACACTGGCAAGTACTTCGATGAAAGTGAGGAAGACAGCAATAATTGATAGGTGAAGGCAACTCCCTTTCTGATTGTTTTGTGTCATCTGATTTTTTCCCCATGAGTTTTCTGCAGGTTGCCAGTGTTTTGTCTATTATTAAGGGGCAGCCCCAATACAGCTTATGGATTGGAATTTCCAATACGGCCTGGAGTTCGTACTTGTTGAAATAAAAACAGTAGCCAGTAGTGACATCAAGCGGACATTGATGACTACACAAAATCACTGTAATTAAAATTATTTAGATTGATTTATTATAAAAATTGTTTATTTTTATATATTCGCGTAAAATAGAATATTAATATCAATTTATTTGACAGTTTTAATATACTATTGACATTTTTTTAACTTTTCAAAATTATACACAAAGCGTTGGAAACGACTCTAGTAGATGACCCGCCTCCACGAGGCAAGGACGGTAACCAGTTATTTGATTCTGCTGAAGAAACACTCAAGCGTCTTCTTCAATGGTTGTAAACATGCTTTTAAAAAACTCTAATATTTTATGTATTTTCACAAAAATACACAGAGTTACCATTTGTGTGTATTTTTGTATGATTTTGTGGCAACAAATCCCATTCTTCCACCAGCGCACACCTTAGATCGCCGTGACCGAGGAGTTGGCTGTCGTCGTGTAATGCAACACACAAGGACCTCCCACACATGTTCGATCGGAGTTAAGTCTGGTGATTGTGCTGGCCACGGCAATCGTTGAATATCTTCAGTTTCAAGAGATTCCTCCACCACTTGAGCTCTGTGTGCAGTGGCGTTGTCGTACACTAAAAGAAAATCTGGGCCAATCCTACCCCTAAAAAGTTGCACATAGGGTTCGAGGATCAGTTCACTGTACCACTGCGCAGTTATGGTACGCAATTTTCAACCAGTTCTATCCCTGGACATTTAACATTAATCTTTTTAGCAACAGAGGTTAACTCATCAATGGTAAATTCTTCTGTCTGGATATTGGTGGTATAAAGCCAATTTGCAACACCAGTGTATATTGAAAGAAAATAAAATCAGTAGTTAGATCATCCACGGGGAATAGTCTGAAGCATCTTTTCATTAACTACAAAGGAACGTGCAGCTCAAGTCAATACGAGTACGAACCAACATCCTCAAGAAGCAAAGCAATGATTCGCTATTCAACCGTCGCCATCACAAGCGGCAGTGTGGACAATCAATACACCAAGAAATATATCAGCAGATGGGTACCATCTGCTGATATATTTCTTAAAAAAGAGTGTTTTATCTACTACTCCTGGCGCGATTGCCATTGATCCGTTGCTCTATGTGAATCAGAATATCCTCATGTACAAAGACAATCTTAAATTCTTATCCTCCTCTGATAAGTACGCTAGAAAAACTACTGGCAGCGAATACACCAGACGGTATTCAACTTCCTACATATTTACAAATCCCACTAGGGATTTGTAGATCTGTAGGAAGTTAAAATTGTAATATGTACTATTTTAAAAAAAAAATTTAATTATAGAGTGTATTGGTATGCGCAGCACTTGCATCTCATCGATAGGAACCTCTCTCCAAGCATTCTATATTGGTGTGCAAAACTTAAGGACCAATCAGGTTTTCACCTGTAGCTTCTCATAGGAGTGAGTGGCCTGGATATGGGAAAAACATACCAAAAGGAACCTCGTGAGGTACAGAAATGATGAAGGAAACAACACCGACACAACAACGGAAACAAAACGGTACAGAGGGACTTTATTCAAAAATGGCAACATAGCCCTGGCTGCCATGATACAGATGCATCACTGCCAAAGATGGAACAAAGGGAAGAGGTGGTCCTCAGTAGGAGATATGGCCACCCCTAATGTCGATGCACCGCCTGTCCATACTTAGAACAATGTTGTTGATAAGTTCTTGCGGCAACATCCTCCATTTCTCTGTCAGCTCCATCTTCAGCTGGTGAACATTTTCTGGTGGGTGTGGTCGTGCCGCTAGACGTCTCCCCAGAGTGTCCCAAATGTGTTCGATGGGAATTAGATCGGTGGAAAGGGCAGATTAATTCTTGGCCTGTTGGAGTATATAGCGGTCATAATTTGGCGTTGTTTTTCGTGGACGACCACCACTGGTCCTTCGAACAGCTATACCTGTCGTGCTGAAGGCCGACCACGCACGTGAGACGATGCTATGGGCGATACCGAACTCTGCAGCCACACTCCTCGCACTTCGACGTTCCTCGAGCTTCCCAATCATTTCACCACGAGTAATCAATTTTTTGGAGGTGCACCAGCTTTCTGCTGAACGGCCACAGTTATGCAAATCGTCATTTTGTGGTTGTAACCTTTAGAAATAGTGTTGGTCCTTAAGTTTTGGACACCAGTGTATATATATTACAAACATACACAGATGAGCCAAAACGTTATGAACAGCGAGCCCTTATGCAAATCGAAGCAACTGCAGGTGAACTACGGCGCGGTATAAAAAACACCTGATACTGAGCTCTGTTAATCAGTGTTACTCTTGTTCTACAGTGAGAAAGAAAGTGGACGTAAGCAAGTTTGACAAAGGCCAAATTGTAATGGCCAGACGACTGGGTCAGAACATATCCGAAATGGCATGGCTGATGAGATGCTCACGGTCAGCCGTGGTTAGTACTTTGTACCTACCAAAAGTGGTCCGAGGAGGGAACACCAAGGAACGGGTTTTCCCTCTTCGGACCACTGGCAAGGTGTTGGACAACCACGGCTCATTGATGCACGAGGTGAGTGAAGGCTCGGATGGTACAAAGCAACAGAAGGGCGACTGTGGCACTACTCGCCAGTAATTGGAATGCTGATGTCGGCAGTAATTTATCACAACACACAATACATCGAACCCTGCTGTAAATGGGGTTGTGTAGCTGCAGGCCTCTCCGAGTGCCCATGCTAACCACGGTTCACTGGCGACAGCACCTACAATGGGCACGTGAGCATCGAAAGTGGACTTTGATTGATTGGAGGAAGGTGAGAAGTCGGTTGGAGAAGAAACTGTAACGTGGGGTGGCAAGATTAAAAATTTGATCTCTAGGTACTCATGTTTGGGGTATTCATCTCTCGTTTAGGGTACTCGCATTATATCTTAAGAAAATCGAACAATTTTAATATCAACCATTTTATTTCCATACTTTGTTGATTTTTACAAATTCGTGGAATTCAAAATTAGTCAAATTTTAATAAAATTAACCAAATTATAGCTCGTGCTTTAATTCATTTAATTCGGTAAATTTTATTGCAAAAGTTATAACCATTAAAGGAAACTTTTATAAATATTAACATCAAATGTTTTACATAATTGTTTACAATACATATTCAATAAACGTGATTTATTTTATCAAAAAGAAAATATTCTACAACTCCCCTTTGTAAATAGGATAAAATTTTGTTTTTTGAGTCTTTAAGGGTGCATTTCAACAACAATTTTATGGTTAGTTAATTCTTTCTTCCTAAATAACCATCTCAACAGGTTGTTTTATGATTTCTGCTTTTTTCAAATTCCCCATTTCAAACGTTAATTAAAAATGGGGTATCTTGGAAATTTTATTATACTTCCAAAAGGGGTACGTTTTGTGGTAACAGATGTGGCAGACAGATGTGGTAACAATATTCCATGGTAGGGCGGATTTGCGATTTGTACAGAGTGAACAGCGGTTTGGAAGAAAAGTATCGCCGAGAGCGAAAGAGAAAACCAAGTTTTTTAGATGCAGAGGAAGCAATATTTGTAATGTGCTTGTCGTAAGAGAGATCAGAAGTCAGGGTAATCCCCAAAAGAGATATATCATCTTGCTAGAAATCGGAGTGTCACCAAAGATAAGCATAGGAGCAAAAGAATCATTTTTGCGAGATATAAGACAAGATTGAATTTTAAAAAGATTTAAATGAACTAAGTTGTCTTTGCCCCACTGGAGAACTACCTGGAGATTGGCATTTAAGGAATTGGTAGCGGCTATTTGAGAAGTTCAAGCTAATTGAGCGGATCAAGGTTTCTCAAAATGGAAAGTGGAATGCAATGTGCTATCATCGGCAAAACTATGGATAGCATTTCCAGTCAATGGAAGAATGGCATTAAGATACAAGAGGAAAACAGTGGGGGAAAGAACTGAACCTTCGGGGACACCAGCATTAGTAGAGAAGTTAGAAGACAGAGAGCCATCTACCATCACCCTCAGTGAGCGATCAGAGAGAAAACTGGATAACCAATTACAAAAAGCAGTTGGCAAACCATAAGACGGAAGCCCGTTTAGAAGACCTTTATGCCAAACACGATCGAAAGCCTTTGAGATGTCAAGAACAACTGCTTGTGTTTCACCAAACTTTTCAATCGAATTTGTCCATAAATGAGTAACATAAGCCAGAATATCACCAGTGGATCGACACTGACGGAATCCATACTGGCGATCGTTGGTCAGATGGAAGGTTTCTGAGTAGTTTAAGAGTTGGCGGTTAATTGATTTCTCCATTATTAATTAATTGATTTCTTGCAATTACTTCTACTTTTTCTAAAGTAATTACTAAAGTAATTTCTTGCAATTACTTCTACTTTAGAAAAAGTAGAAGTAATTGCAATGGGGCGATAATTGGATGGGAGCGATTCATCGCCCTTTTAAGGAACTGACTGGATATGAGCAAATTTCCAAGCAGAACGAAAAACACCTTTGAAATAAGAAAGTGAAAAAAGGTGGCAAAGAACAGGATGAAGTTCAAGAGCACAGGTTTTGAGAACAAATGGAGAAATACCTTCAGCACCTGGAGCTTTCTTAGCATCAAGATTCGTCAAAATCCTTCTGCTACGGAAGACCACAGGAGGCATTGAATGGAGCGTGTTGGGAATAGTGGGAGGTGTTTTACAAGGTCATTAATACATGAGTTGGAAGAAAAATGGGATGCTAGTAGGTCAGCTTTATCCTTGGCTGAAGTGGCAACAGAACCATCTGGTTTTGACAGAGGTGGGATTAGAGATGGGCAAAAGTTGCGGCCAATAGCTTTGGAAAGAGACCAGAATGCTCGGCTACCATTAGGGCAAGAAGCAAGTTTTCTACTCTTACCCTGCTCAAAATCTAGTTTGGACTGATTAATAACTGCTTTACAATTGTGGCGAGCTTTGGTGTAGGCAGAAAATGAAACTGAAGAATTAGAAACAAGCCAATTACGATATGCAACATTCTTCTCTTGAACAGCCTTTGCACATTTATTAGAAAACCAAGGTTTAGATAAAGGACGAGAGTTTTAGAGTGGAGTGTGGAATAAAGGATTCCATCCTTACAAGAATAATTTCACTGACACGATCTGAGCAAACGTTGACATCAGAGGTTTTGAAGAAGTAATCCGACCAAGGAAAAGGAGAAAAGAAATCTCGCAGGTCATCCCATTTTGCATTCTGGTAATGCCAAAAAATATGAGGTTGGGAATAGCCATGAGATGAAGGCTCCATTGGAGAAGAGACAATCACCAAGTTGTGATCTCAGGTGTCTAAAGGACCATACTCTTCGACAGTGCAGTTAGAAGGGTTGTTTGTGAGAAAAAGATCAAGCGTGTTGGCTGTATGGTTAGGATTGTCTAGTATAGGTAAATGAACAATCTGTGCAAGGTCATTAGTAATTGCAAAAGACTCAGCATCTCGACCAGCTAGGTCGGTGTGACAAAACGGCAGCCAGCTGGAGTTGTGAACGTTAAAATCACCAAAGAAAATTACCTCACTGTTAGAAAAGTTTCTAACCTCACTGTTAAGAAAGTTGGAAGTTCAGTTGCAAAGAGAGGAAGTCAAAGAGCTCCAAGTGATTAGTGGAGTTGGGAGAACGGTAGAGGCAACAGATGATTTGACACAACGAAATAGAGAGATTTTAAGCCAGAGAAGATCAAAAAGAGGAGATTCCAAATTACCAAGTCTCTGACAGGGAATGTAGGAATGGGCATATGCACAAGTACCACCTTTGAGGCCAAAGGAATCATATAGCGAATAATTTGGGCAACTGAGATGAGCAGTAGTGGAATCAACCGATAACTGAGATTCTTTCAGAAAATGTACATGGGGTTTGGCATCGTTCAGATTAGAATCGAGACCACGTATATTTGTGAAATGAACTAGGAAGTTTTTGGGAGGTTTAGATCTTTTCGCAGATAAGCTTACTCTATTAGTTTGACAATTCAAGGTGTATTCAACAGTAAGAAAATTTTGAGGGGGGGGGAGAACATGCTGCATAAAGTAATGAAATTTTTGGATATGGCGTACACATTAGCATTAGCATTAGCATTAGTAGAGGCATTTGATGCAAGAAAGCAAGCTTATGCAGCATCAGCCAAAAAAAAAAAAAAAAAAAACCCACTTCCACTTCACCCCTCTGTTCGTTCAAAATACCTGTCCAGCTGAGCCTTAAACTTATTTAGGCTATCAACCTCCACTACAAGGGATGGAAGTCTGTTCCACCAACCAACCACCCGCTGGCTAAAGGCAAATTTCCGCACGTCCATCCTACATCTGTCTTTCCTCAATTTGAATTTATGCCCACTCAGGTGATTTTTCTGAGCTAGAGGAAGAATCCCATCAGCATTGAGCATGCTCAAACCATTCAAGGCTTTATACACCGCTATCAGATCACCTCGCTGGTGCCTAGTCTCCAGACACTGTAATTTGCAAAACTTAAGCCTTTCTTCGTAAGAGCAACCCTTTGTTCCATTCACTAATCTTGTTGCCCTTCTCTGTAGTCGTTCCAGCAGCTCTACATCCTTCTTGAAATGAGGCCTCCAGACCTGTATACAGTACTCTAGGTGTGGCCTGACCATTGCCTTATACAAGGGAATAATCACCTCCTTATCCCTGCTGGAAAAATTCCTGTATATCATTGACAATACTCCATGAGCTACTCTTGCAGCCCGTCTGCACTGCTCAGAGAACTTCATATCTGCCTGCACAACCACCCCCAAGTCCCTTTCATTCTCTACCACTGTCAGTGTAGTACCACAGAGTTGATACGTTGCTCTGGGGTTGTGTTTCCCATGTGTAGTACTTTACATTTGTCAATGTTAAACTTCATTTGCCACCTCGAAGCCCATCTGCTCAACCTTTCCAGATCCTGTTGCAGTAGCATAGTGTCAGTAGTGTCCTTGACAACCCTGCCAACCTTCGTATCGTCTGCAAACTTGGACATTAAGCTTGATATACCATCATCAATATCATTTATAAATACAGAAAACAATAATGGACCCAACACTGAGCCCTGAGGGACTCCACTAATAACATTAGTCCACGATGAGCAGTGTCCATTGATTACCACTCTCTGTCTTCTCCCCCTCAACCACCCCTTTATCCATAGCAGCAATTTGCCTCCAATGTCACACTGCTCCAATTTGTGTAGCAGTCTTCCATGTGCAACAGTATCAAAAGCCTTTCTAAGATCCAAGTATATAATATCAAAGTTATTCCCTGCATCCAGTTCTTTTGTGACTGCATCATATTATCCAATCAAATTGGTCAGGCAAGACTTCCCCTTAACAAAACCATGCTGTGTCCGAGCTATAACTGAAGTCTTGTCTAAATGATCCTGCAGTGCTTCTTTAACCAGTGCCTCCATTAATTTTCCTGGAACAGAAGTTAAGCTCACATGTCTATAATTACTTGTGTCAGCCTTTGATCCTCCTTTGTGAATTGGGGTCACATTTGCACATTTCCAGTCTATGGGTACCTCCCCTGAGTCCAAGGAAGCTCTCATAATTATGGCTGAGGGTTTGCTTACTTCCTTTGCTGCCTCCTTTAATATAACTGGATAGATCCCATCCACCCCGGGTGCCTTTCTTGTGTTTATCTTCAACAACCTCTCCTCCACCTTACTCTCAGTTATTTCAAGATTCTGTAGCTTACTGCTAGAGTTGAATACACCTCTGGCATTCCCCTTGCTGAATAACTCCTCATGTGTGAATGTCGATGCAAAATATTCATTTAGTTTGTTAGCTACCTGAGCAGGATCATCAACAGTTGACCCATCAATATCAAGTGGACCAATCTGATTCATCCCCTTCCTTCTAGAGTTTACATAAGTAAAGAACTCTTTGCTGTTTTTCTTTGCATCCCTTGCCAAGGATTTCTCGTAATCTGCCTTCGCCTGCCTAACCTCCTTTGTAACTTGGTTGCATATCAACTTGTATCTATCATAGGCTTCTGTGTCATGTGTTAATTTGTATGTATCCCATGCATTTTTCTTCTCTGCCATATGCCTCATTAGTTCATCTGACATCCATTTTGGCCTAAACCTTGAACAATATTTCTTAGTTGGTATGTAAAGCCTAGTAGCTTCCAAGATAAGTTCTTTGAATGTTTCCCATTTTGAATTTGCTGTTGGTAACATCATCAGTTGGTCCCACTGTATAGAATTTAAATACTGTCACAGTCCATCGTATTCGCCTTTACGAAAGCAATAACCTTTCCCTTTACCCCTAATGGTAGTTACCTCTTTGAGTAAATCCCACTTCAGCACACTGTGATCACTGCCACCTAGTGGTTCATTTATCTGCAGATTCTTAATGCATGAAGAATCACTGCTGATAATCAAATCAAGAGTATTACTCCCTCTAGTTGCCTCCCGAACATGCTGATGTAGAAAACATGGTAAGAATATACCCAGATCCTTGATATAACGTGGTCTCGACAATGCCCACCCGCATACACTACTCGGACTCCCTCCAGTCACTATCTGGCAGAGTAGAGGTAGCACGATTATACACTACCTGATCCGGAAGCCTCCTAGAGGCTTCCGGATCAGGTAGTGGTTCTAATAGGTTCGGTCTGGTGTACTAATAGGTTCGGTCTGGTGTACTAACTAGCGGCCGGCCTGCGAACACCGTTTTAGAGCTGTACCCTCGAAATGTAAGGAATATTGGATCTCGCCACGATGTTCATCATAACCTCAGAAGTCATCAATCATACTGCATGATGGAAGAGATGGAGAAGGGTTGACCAGAACTTAGCTCTGGAGACAATAATTTTTTTCATATTTTTTCACTTTCATATATTTTTTCGTCATCCATAAAAACTATTATTTAATTTGAACATAAAAATGCTTTGCTTATGGCCTTAGTTGCCAATGCACAAAAAATTATTAGAAATTTTTATCACTACTTTAAAAAATATTTACACTGAAAATGAGGCCCCTCTTCGGGTAAGGGCTCAGGCCATGGACAGTTTGGCCGTAGCGTTAACGCGACCCTGCCAGAAGGTGGGAAAAAGAATTCTCTGATAGATAGCAGGCAAGCACATTATAACAATGGGATATAGTTTTAAGCTGTTTAACTTAAACTGGGAGTTTACTTTTTGTAAATATCCTCCATTTCTCACCATTTGGTCTTCAAAGCAGTGTTTCAAAGACTGTTCAAAAAACAGCAATTCAGCTGTTTTTTGAACAGTCTCACGACTCTCCTCATATGCACATGACTGTACAATTCATCACAGAGGGTTTTCTGTAGAATTGAGGTTAAGGCCAATTCAACTTCTCACCATTCGTGTCCTCAAACCAGTTTGCCACAATGAGAGCAGTATGACATGGAGTGTTGTCCTTCTGATACAAGTATCGGTGAGCCTTCTCCGACATGCTGCAATAAAACATTATTGTCCAGGATGTCTAGATAGACCTCAGCATTAATAGTTTTGTACAAAGCAACCAATAGTCCCCGAGCCAAACTACGAGCAGCCCCAGACCAACATGCTATCACCATAAAACTTCATTTAGATGGCAGGTAGCTTTCTCCAGGCTCTGCCATTACTGTCAGACTGATAATGTACCATAACTTGTCACTCCAACGCACAACTTTCCATTGATCTATAGTCTAACAATTTGCTTCACACCAGAGGTGTATTGCTAAAAAAAATAGTACCGAAACACTCATTCTCCAGAAGATTATATGATAACGCCACCTCGACTGTACAGTAACTGAATCAGAATTCAGACTCACGGTTCATAGAACCAGTTCTAGCGTTTAGCTCATGGCGAATCAAAGTGCAGCATTCGCACACATCACAGTATATCTCATTTGTTGGATATCTTTATCTAACACATTGTACTTTAATAAGAAATGTTCTCAAGTTTCATTTCGATTTCTGTTAATTCTAACGATTACTATTAATATATATTTTTAGTAGCAATGGGTAAAATAGATATTTCTCCCTCCTCTTTGATTATGCAGTTGTTTCATAATATTAAGTGTATAAATTTAATGATTTTCTATTATGACATTTAGAAAAAAAGTACAGGAACGTTCCGGCCAGAATACACCACTGCTTCACACCAAGTTAGACGGCGTCTGGCATTATTGTTTCTGGATGGCTGCACAACTGTGGTAACTTATCAGCAGTGTCCTACATTCTATACTGATGGACATACGTCCGAGTAGTTTCACTGAGGGCATGTATGTTCTGCGACAATGTCGACCTGCGATTCGGGCGGACAATTCTTTGAAGAGCTCTCCTGCCATATTTTGTCCACTTCACGTAGGTTTTTCGGGTCAATTAGTAAGTTTCAGCACCGGTCCATCTCCATTTGCATTACAGATCGACCTAGGGATCCTCAGGGCCATTGAAATGCCATGTACAGATCAATTGCTTCTGTGAAACCCTATTATTATTCCATGCTGGTAAGTCCAACGATCGGGCATCTTCGTTCATAATCGCACTACTGTCTCCTTGAATGTCAATGAACATATGTATTGTTGTATCTGAAATGTGCTTGTGCAAGAACTGCTATCAGTGGATGTATCAAGATGTTAATGGTAAAGCAGTGTATATTTTCTTTATATTTTTAGGAATTCAATACTTCTCATGTTTTCTTTGTACACTGCCCTTGTGGTTAGTAGTGTTATATTCACCTGGTTCAAAATGCCCGAGTTGGAATCCTGTCAATGAAGTGGAGAATTTTTCCAGAGGCAACTGAAGTAGTTATCATGAAATGATTGCATGGTTCTTCTAGAAACTAGATTTTTCTTGTAAGACTGAAAAAGAAGTATATTGAGCCTCGCAGCACTAAACAAACACCCCTACTTCACAGCAGTAATACTCTTACTAGACTGTACTTGGCTGATCAGCTTGAAAGTTTAATTTTTTACTTCTATATGCATGTCATACATGCATTCTTTTTTTAAATAACCAGTCTTCTTTCTAGTGGGGAAATTTCAATGGCAACCAACCAGCAAACATCTTAAAAATTTCCCTCTCGAGTAGTATAGTTGATACAATTAGACCTCATTACACCAGCAGGAAAAGTCGAATCCTGTCAATAAGGAAAAAAAATTTCGGGCCTTTGTTTTTCAAAACATAGCTGTTGGTATCAGATGCATGGTTATCTTCCAGAAAATAGGCAAATCAACTACACAACACACACCATTAAGACAAATTTGTATACGGCAGATGGTTTAAGTTGCTGATGTATCTAATATCAAAAAATAAACTCTTCAACTGCAATGAATTATATGCTTAGTTGCCATAAAGTTTTAGGCACATCAGCAACTTAGGTGATAGTCATATATATCATGTATGTAAATTGTTTGTTTTCTGTGATCGATCTGCTGGACGAAACACTCATTTCAAGGAAGAAAAACCATGCTAACCTCACTTGAGACCAACTAACTCAGCCACGTTGTGAAAAAGACCATAAAAATTCCTTGCATGGGCAAATATCTCAGATGGTACTTAAGTAAGCAAAAAATGCCAAAGCACCTAGAGGTGACATTGTATCTCTAAATGCATATATCCTTGCAGTCTGCTTACAGCTTGCTGGATGCACATCATTTCTGGGAGTGTTGCCCAACCTTTATTTAAGACCACCTCAGCAATACTGAAAACTCCCATAAAAAGTTCTCGCATTGTCATAAGGATTCAAACTCTGGCCTTTTCTACCTGGTGTGGGTTATGAAGTTTTAGGTGTATCAACAACTTGGCCCATATCACACCATTTATATTATAGCTGTGAACTTCATGCCTGTTTGATTTTCCTCATCACTTATCAGACAGAAGGTAGAGCTATCAGCAACCTTAGCTGATTCGATACATTTGGTCACTGCTCCACACAGAATTGCTAATAGGGCTACTGGATGTCTGACAGAACAAAGTAGTTCCAGAACTCAAAGCAGTGCTTTGAGTTCTTAATGAATAACTGATTCACCCAATAGGTGGCATTATCCAATTAAAAGTAATATTAGTTACTTTAGGTTGACTGTGGCCAAACGTAAGTTTCTAAGGAGCTTAAGCCTGAGACTGTCTCCTATGGTGCAGTTGACTGATAAACAATTCAGAGCATTATTGATGATGTCACGTAAACATTTTGACTTGCACAAGTTAAACAATGACAGTAGAGAAATTATTTTCAGAAGTTTTACAATTAGGGAATATTGTTGGATTAACATAGGTTTTCCTGCGGTTTCCCATAAATCCTCTAAATACTGTGTGATGTTGTGCAACCTTGCAAAACAAGTCAGTGTGGGTAGTGCAATTAGTATGTTTGACTGGTCTTAATTACCCAGAAGAACAATCAACGAGGGACCTCCTAATATCCAGCCACAGCACACAGGGCCAGACCAGGCTACGTAGATAGTTACACTTAGTGGGCTGCAGTATTCCAGCCAGAAGAGCAAAGGCAGTCAGCAAAAAGAGTGGAGAATAAGAAACTGTTGAGTGGGTAAGATAGGAAAGGATGGAGAAGTTATCCCCCACAAAGCAAGTGAAGAACAGGAACCTAAAGGCAGGAACCCAATAGAAGGATGGCCCTCAGAGGGCTGAAGGACTAGATAATGATCAGTGAAGGTCAGAGCAGCAGCTAACTACTTTTACCACTAGATTCAATTCTAATTATCAGCTGAGAAATACTTGCAGTCAGGAACTCTCATTAACTATTACTGTGGACATTTAGGCAAGGGTTAGATGGCCTTTTCCCGTTGAAAAACAAGAAAAGTAATCATACAACACATACTGATGCTTCTTAGCTACCTCAGCCAATATACCTGTGTTATCAATGCTGCTGGAAACAAGGCTTTATTCACTGTTCAAATATTTTAGTTAGGAAGAGCATTTATTTTGAATGCACTCCTGAAATAATAAAAAAAATTGAATCATGAAAGGGTAATAACACACCATTTACATTATGAATAGAAAATCGCAGCTGTGATATCAGGGAAACAATTCTGACCTGAGTCATCTTAAGTAAAATAAATACAATGACATATATTTAGTATCAAAAGGTTCCAAGAAGCTAAAATTTCAAATAAAAACAAATAGCTGGATACTGGAGAAAAAGAGAGAATCAGAAATATGCAGGCTACTCATTCGTCTTCCATCACAAACAGAATGGAAGTCTGCTGTTTGTAATAGTGCAATGAAAGAATGCATCTCATATCAAAGGCACAAACTGCCGCAAATTGGAAAATCATGTATCCAAAACAATCAGACAATGTAGATCTGAATGGTAAAGGTTAAAGAAGTGTTTATAATTACACTGATGAATAATGCAAAAGAAGGCCGACCGGGCTAGCCGAGTGGGTAAAGTACCTGCCCGGCAACCCAAAGGTCGCGGGTTCGATTCCCGCCTCGGGCTTGGATCAAAGTACTGCAAAAACCTTGGGAGGTGCAATATGGCCACAGAAGCCGATGCGCCAATAACTACCAAATCAAAAAAAAAAAAAAAAAAAAAAAATGCAAAAGAAGAAATGTGTACAAGCACGTGTAAAAACACTGTTCAATTAATACTTTCTCAGATCTATTCAGTTTTGTCAGATAAGTTTTGTTTGAATCATGACTAGTTTTAACAACATGCATGCATATATGAGATATTGTGATAACATTTTTGTTCTACAGGATGATTCCAAAGACATGCAACCTACAGTATATTTTTCGTTTAATTTAAATTATTTGAAATAAAACTGAAGAGGTTATAATAAGAAATATTTGAAGTACAGCCAGGCCTCGCATAACACCAGTTCGATTAACGTGATTTTCAGTTAACACTATTTGAAAAATTATACCACTTTTCACTTTACAAATTTCCACTTAACACAATCTTTTTTTTTTTTATGCGATAGTTGAAAAAGATTTGAATCGCGCGTTAAGCTTACCACAAGTCGTATGGTCAATAAACAAACGTTTGCCTGCTGCCCGCCTCTGTGTGTTCCATCAACCATTGGAAGAAGACGTGTTACTTGTTTATCTCCTGCTAATAAAGTCAATGCACACTTGCATAAAAATTCAAATTTTTAAATGAGCCAGATGAAAATGTTACCACAAAGGAGATAACGGCAAAAGGATTAGATGAAATCTTTAGTATCGCAGAGAATCTCAAACAAAAGGTTTGAGGTTTTCTGATATATTTATTTCGCCAGGGCCCAGAGAAGATTGTTGTCGGCTATCGGAAATTGATTGATGAAAAGAGAAAGTCAACACTGTTCAAATATTTCCACAACAGTCATTTCTTCATTGTGTATTTTATGTCAGAGATTCCCAAACTTTCTCGGTTCATGGCACCCTTAGAGTCTCAGTAATTTTATCAAGGTGCACCCAGACCAAAAGAAATACCTAACAGTTCCGTTTAGTAGTTAGGTCCAAACAACTTAAAAAATGCTGAAACTGTGAACTACCTTGAGCTAATAGTTCGCGCGGTGTCCGACAGATATCGAGTATCGCTGTTTCCCTCGAAAATTTAAAATATTCCGCGGCACGCAGTTTGGGAACCACTGTTTTATGCAATAAACACTTAATTCCATAATTATTTTCATTATCTTTTACATTGTATACAGTTAAAAAGTTATTTAAAAGGTATTTTTAAATTTTTTTATGGACATTCCAGAAGGTCAAGGACCAATTATAATTTTTCCTATTGATTATTATATTCGATTAACGTGTTTCCGTTTTGCACGATGCGCTTGCGGGACGAATTAATCGTGTTAATTGAGGCCAGCCTGTATTACTTAACGAAAAGGCTAGTGCAATTGCATTATGTTTTTTCATAAGTGAATTACCAATATGAGATATGATAAAAAAAAATGGCATTTTTACCAATATGGTAATTCACTTATGAAAAAACATGATGCAATTGCACTAACCTTTTTGTTAAGTGAAATCTTTACATAAATTGAGGCTATAGCCCTATCAAACTGAGTTAAAACTGTTATACACCATCTGGCATCTCTCATATTGTGGAGTTATACTTCATAACTGGGTTGTCACTATTGCAATACCAGGGTACCTACCCACCCGCCAATGATAGGCCAAATAGCCTTGAAACGGCCGTCTGGGTGGTGTTGTCCACCAAGAATAAGTAACAATAGTCTTCTCCATTGGTGAAGCGTTACTTATTTAAGGTACTGCAATGTCAGGCAACTTGTGAAGGTATTCACAATGAGATAAACGATTCCATTTTTACCAATTTGGTAATTCACTTACGAAAAAGCATGATGCATTGCACTAACCTTTTTATTAAATGAAATATTTACGTAGGTTGAAGTTATAGACCTAACAAACTTTGAATTATTACTATAAACAATGTTTATAATAATTTATAACAATTGCAGTAAATGCTGAAAGTGTCCTCCTACCTCTTAAAATGTATGCAGAAACTCTTTTCACCAATGAGATGTTGATGAGACTTGACAATGTTTGAGCACTTACTGAAATTTAAAATTATTTTTCCAACAGGTGAAGACTGTGCATGCATGCCACTCCTTTCAAAGCAATACAAGATAAAAAAAAATGTTAAATTATGAACGTGTGTTGCGCCTGTTGTAAACAAATTACAACTGGTTAGTGACTGAAATCTAACAAATAGGGTATTTCATACTATGTATGTTATGCTTTCAGGATCAATTCAAGACCTGAAAAATGTAAAAAGAAAAAAAAAACTTACATAAACATTTATATATGGCTATGAGATTTTCAGTGGCAAAAAATAATAAGCAGTCACATACCTATTAAAGTGTTTATTCACACTATGTACTTGTTTGCTTATTTTTCACAATTGTGCATGTTGAGCACAGCCTCTTCCTCCTTTTACAGCTTTGGTAACTTGTGGCTTTTCCCCCTGATGTTAGTTATGTCAACCTTAATTTTTTACAATTCATGTAATAGAATTAAGAACAGCCTTGATTAGGTATATCAATATAAAGTTTACCTGTAATTTATTCCAAGGTCTTCTTTTTTACAAAGTGAACATTCCTGTAAAATTAAGTGTAACCACACCAACTCTGCTAGCTAGCAAGTATGTGGAGAGTGGGATCTCAGGAATACCAAGTCAACAATACAAGTGCGGAACACGCTCACCCATGCATGCACCTGACATAACGCAAGGGAAGAGATTGAAAATTTTAAATATGTACTTGCATCATTGTCAGATGTGTGGATGATAACCAAAATAACATTCATTACTACACTTCACTCAAAGCAAGTTTAATAATTGTTAATCTCAATAAAAGACTGGTGTAATAAATTATTACCAAGGTGATAATTTTTTCAAATAAAAAGTCAACTCTTCAACTATTACAAACATTTTATTACAAGAACAGTTAATTCTGCTGACTCAAAGGAAGCATTTTAATGAACAAATGTATGCAACACTTTCTTTAAAACAGAGACAATGATTACTTGTCCTATTATAAAATACTCAGAGCTTTATATACATACACATCTACATCTGGAATCAAAGATTATATTAAAATTGTTAAAACATTCTTTATAGGATAATATATTTATATCCTTTAGCCTCTATAACAGCACTCTGCACCTCTGTTCTCTCTTTAATAAGATGTTTTTAATCAACCCAAATAACCCGCAACTGTAACATTCAATAATAAACAAGCAATTTTATTTGGTTAGTGGAATTATCCATTAGTAAAGTCTTACATAAATATGCAGTGCCAGGCATTCATTTAACAGTGAAATCTTAATAAAACTCAGTTCTTTTGCATTTTTAACAAACTGCTATCTTCTGATGAAAGACTACGTAGTTACACGATGGCAGATGCTTGTTCATCTCCAGAATTCCAAAACAACCTTAAGTCAAACCTACTGTTCTAAAAATTCATTATACCATACCAGAGTTTTGAAACTACTAAAGTCATCAAGAGAAGGAAAACAGTAATCAAGAAACAAACCAGACACTAAACAGGTGCTATAAAAAACTTGACACTTCTATTAAATATGGCATTTATTGTATTTGAATCTTAAAGTAATACAAAGTAACATTAATTAAAAATATTGTCAAAGACAAATAAAACCTAAAATACTCAACAGTGCTGTCTTAAATTACTTAACATAATAATGAAGCAACACAAAGTATTAAAAACAGGCACCTTAACTGCAGCTTTCACCATAAGAGAGGGGGAAAGTGGGGGGCAAATATTAACAATGAGAGTTAATATTTGTGTTATCTATAAGTAATTTAATTAATTAATGATAAAATTCTTATAAACAAATCTGACAAAAGGCTAGAACAGGGCACCCAACCATTTTTTTTTTTAGCCAGGGGAGGGGAGGGGGGGGGGGGGAACGATGAGTCAAAAGCAGCATTGATTCTTACAGAACTAATATATTTTCGGAAATAAAATTTTTGTTATCAGTGCAAGGTTTTTTTTATATTTAGTAATTAAAAAAGAAAAAAAAATTCAATGATCGCTAAGAATTTTATTAGTGTTATACTAATAAAATTCTTATTTTATAATTATAGCAATACTGTTAAATATCAAGGAAGATTTAAGGCTGCCTACATGGCCACGCACAGGTTGAAGGGAATGGGATATGGGCCACGTGGTGTGAAGGAATGGGCTTCACAAGTTGGATGCCCTTGGGCTAGAACGTAACAGAAAGTGGGAGTTGATCTTACAGTAAATATCTTATTTCCCGTAATAGAAGTTTGGGGGGGGGGGAATTTATCATCAGTGGTATAAAACTGTTTACTGCTTATGAGAGGAGTGGCTAATCAAGCTTTGTAGGTATCTCCCACACTGAAATTGTTTATATTATGAAATATTAATTTTATCGCTCTAAATAAGCTCTGCTACTTTAAACTCTACTTGAAATATATTTTATTCTTTACAGTGCTTAAGATATTACTGATTTGTGGCAAAGAAGAGAAACTAATAAAAATATTTGCATACAGTTGTATTATCTCCTAAAGGTTGGGAGTGTGAAAATCAACAACTGCATTTACTAAGGTTACAAAGTTTATTAGAGGGAAAAAAAATACTATTATGGATATTTTATTTTTATAGACACCCACATTAAAAAGAAAAACAAGACCACTGATGAATTAATCAGAAAAATCATACTACTAATATCATGCAATATATATATGCTATTCTCTTGGATAACCAAACAGTATAACATTACAAATATTAATGTCAAAAATTTTAAAATGAAGATTAACTTTTATTTTTACAAGTGAAATACATCACTATTAGTGTAGGTTGGTTTCCAGTGTAACATATTTAACTCTCGGCACCACTACAAAGAAATATCTAATATGTAACTGACTGAGGATGTGCAGCTGCTAAATCTCAATTTTTAAAAATGACTTGCATTACTGCTGTATCACTAATTCTGACCATAAATACTGACTATCATATTAAGGCAGATAGGAACATTAACTGTTTCCACTTTACAAAATATATATATTTTTTAATATTTTTAAAAAATCAGGAGCCTAACATGAACAATCACAAATGCAACTTGATACAAGTTCCTAAGTCCAGATATGCAGATTAATGTCAAGCTTTTTTCTCAAATTCTTTACATCTAAGGAATTATTTAAGGGAGATGAATTTAATAATAAAAAAAATTCTCAAATAAAATTTTAAAAAAAGCCAAAGAGTACTGTGTGTCATTATTGTCAATACTACAATCAAGCACAAAATTGCAAAAATGATTTTTCCATCACCTGACATCATTATAGCTATTTATCATATCATACTAATATGCTATATTTTAGTCTGAATCACAGTTTAAATTCCTTTATCTTATAAATTAATGATAAAAAAACCTGATTTAATTCATTCTTGAACAAGTACTACTTAGATGAAACACTTGATGAATAAAACATTTCATAAATAAAAAAAATTGGGCTAATATGCATCAGTTTTGCATACTTTCATTTCAAATTCAACATGGCATGCCGACAATAAGACCCAATCCTCAAACTATAAAAACAGAACAGAGAATGAAATTATAGAATATTCCAAATACAACCTGCATTTCTTACTTCAAAATAATTACAGTTTCATACTGTTATTCTTGAGAGGGATAAAAAAATTAACTATTAAATTATTAATTTAAAAATGTTAGTATTCCTAAAATATTTTAAAATATTAATTTTAATTTTTTAATGGCAGTTTGAATGTCAAATGTACATTCTTATATATATTAGCATATTTTAATTAAAATAATAAACATAACACATATATACAAAATCATAATTACACAATGTTGAATTATAAAATCGCAATGCACAAAGTATTGCTAACATGCATACAAAAAAAATAATAATGGTAACACATTCACAACCCTACTGAACTTATGCCTTATCATATACAAAACCAAAAGGGCAACTGCAACAGATCCATTTGGAATAATAATAAAAAAAAAAACAAGTTATAAAAGTTTACCTATATATCATAGATAGGTGTGCTTCACAACCATGAAAGTAAACTATATATTAGATACACTGTACACAGTGCGTGTTAGTATTTTGGATTATGCAGGTAACAAAAAATAATAAAATAACACCTAACAAAACTTTAAACAGTTCATTTTAGGTCTTTATAACAGCAATACATGATATTATGCTGAAAAAAAATTATATAAATTTCTAAATTGATGCTAATTGTTTGGAACTAAACTATTTACTGAATTGATAATCCCCATTTGGAATTCACATCAAACAAAATCAATCTGCCCTGTCTCCATATTATGGTCATAAATATCAAGGTGTGCAAAGAAGAGCAGCCAGTACAATCCACTATCAGCAAATATCCTTTTGGTTGTTAAAATTCTTACAGGTTTAATACCAAAAACCATCAATTACATTAACAATACAGTCTTAATTTGACAGATTTGTAACAATACAGAGCATAATTTGAAAGTCTGGGACAGGTTGATTTTATTTGAAATTGATTCAGTAATTCACTATCTGGGCTTTCAGAAAAAAATTAAAGACAATATTAAAAATGAACAATAACTTTAAATATTTTTTAAAAGTTGTATTATTCTATTTTGAAAAAAAAAAAAAATAAATAAATAAATAATAAATAAAATAAAACATGGAAGACTATCTTTTGTAAAGCATTAATTTAAGGTGCTCATTTAACACTGAAGGATAAACAGGTTCACTGATCTGAATTTAAATAAAAATTGGAAACTGCATCAGAACTGAATCTAAATGAATTCTGTGACATTCATATGAAAATAAGAAGTAAAGGAATTTTGTCTTTTTGATTTATTTCAACCATTTTAGTTTTGTTAGGTGTTATGACCTTGTTCAGTATTGTGCCATTTAATTGGATAAAAATTTAGATATGGAAGTGATATCTTTTTATATTCCAAATTATATTATATTATATTATATTATACTACAAATTACGCAATGTACATCAAAATTAATTTAATCTCTAAATATCTGGGGAAGTGGGAGATTCATACCAATACTAAGATATCTTGCTAAACATTAGCCTGCTCTCTGTAAACTGTTCATCTGGAAATTGCTCTTATATCTCTGTTACATGTAGGCATCCATCATCTAGTCTGTCACAATGCTTCAACTGCAAAATAATACTTATTTCTCAGATGAAATATTAAAATTTACTACTTCAGCAAAAATTATTAATAGCAATAAATGAATATAACCTGACTTTAAAATCTATTTTTGCTAAATCCAGTAGATTATTTCAAGCTTAAGAAGTCTGGATTTTTTAAAAAACAAAAGTACTAATACAAATTCTGAACATAAAATTCCTTAAAAATATCATCTGCAGTTAAAATATAATTTTAAATAATTTTTTGTTGTTTCACATCTGATTAATCAGCTGGTGAAACACTCTTAATGATACATAAAAGTTAAAAAAAAAAAAAAAAAAAAAAAGATTTTACAGGAAATTAATGGGGAAACCCAATAGGGCAATAATTATTCATTTTAACACTGTAAAGGGCACAATATATCGTCCAGTTTATTTAAATACTATAGTTTATATTTTATCATAACATCAGCATCTCTGAATGGTTTTCATCCTTCTAGTTAGCTAGAGATTAAAATAAGAAAAAATACTTAAAATTAATTATTTAACAAAAGTTTCTACTAATCTTTTCAGAAAAAAAAAAAATAATAATACAGTGAAAAATAAGGAAATAAACAAAAAGAGCTTAAACTTGCATGGCTAACAGAAAATCTAAAAGAAAATATTTAAATATCAAAAGTTAATATCGTCTTATGTAAATCATACAGAACTTTTAAGATGCTTCTGAATTTCTATCTAGTCAAAATAAATATTTATACAAATATATTAATTCAAAAGACAAAAAGGGTGTATACAACAATTATTAGCTATAGCACATCTTAAATCAATTCCAAGGAAACAGAACATTTAAAAGAGCCCTTTATTTCAAGGGTGAAAAAAGTATTATGCCAGGTCAATCAAGATTAAACTTAAGTAGCTTTATGTTTCGGATTTCATCTTAAAAAAAGAAAGGATCAGTAACTCCCTTTTAAGGTATAAACTTATAACAAAAACCCTTTTAAAATTTTAATAGCCCGGTGTCAAATTGCATTCAAAGTTGATATAAAAAAAAAAAGTGTAAAATTCAGCAATTAGCTTTGTGAATATAAATATCTAAGAAGAGGTGGCATTTAAATTTACATTTGAAACTTTTATATGTTAAAAATAAAAAGTTTTTGCCTTCATTATGTAAACATTCTACCACTGTAAAATTGGCAATGCTTAAGTGTAATAACACAGATTATGAAACTTAAGCACATCTAGCTATTTTTAATGTATAATCTTTAGATTATTTTAATGTATAATCATTATTCAATAATTTTTAATGTAAATATTTTAATGTTAGATAAGAAATTAAAATTCTTGGAGATTACTTATTCATGTCTTTCTACGTCTTAAGTGCCAATTTACAGCCAAGGATTACACTGACTTCCCCAGTTAAGTAAAAAAATAAATAAATAAATCGACATGTGCATTTTATCATATTAAGTAATATGAGAGACTAATGAGATTCAGTGCATTTTTTCCACCATGAAATCCTCACTTGAAATTTCATTAATGGGGTCTTTAAAAATTCATGTATTTCAATTTGACTAATACTCATACTGAATTCAGCATTTCCTAGATAAATTAAGTGCTAATGTACTATCTTGGCCATCCTTCTAAAACTGTTGGGTTTTATCTATTGATATATTTTTCCCAAAATATACACCACCTTCTAAGTATACCCTGTTTTGTACTGCACATTCTAAAATGGATGACAAACCCTATTTTTAAACACTAATGCCTTACTCTACTTAAGGCAAAAAATGCTCACTCAGTCATTGCCATACGAGTATTACATTAGAAATAAGACAAGATCATACACTAGCACTTGATTCAGGAAGCATTCAACACAAATAAAAGCACTGATCTGATCAGTACAAATGTTTACAGCAATTCTTATTAATATGACTGATGAATATATTACTTAAAGAAGCTATAATATTAATGATACAAAGTGCACAGGTGACTTAAAATACTTAACATGATACACGCACTGTTTGGCAACTGATTTCTAAATAGCAGCTACTAGTATCTTAAGTTTTTTTCTTTTTTTTTATTATCCACTAATATAAAAAATTAACATTACCATAATGGATGCAACTGAACTATCATCACTTCAGAATCAAAAATTAAATTAGCAAATATCTAATAATTTCTCTGCATTAAAAACACAGTAACATTACCTTAGATAAAATCTGCTAACCTGAAATCAAATACTGTGCAATTCTCAAGAATCCATTAATTTCAATCGAACAACAAATAATGTTATTTATTTGTAATGCAGTATCTTCATCCCCACTCCATCCCTGCCCTGTCAGTGGCTATTTTGGCAACTGCCATCTCACTAGTAATTGCACACCCAGTAATGATTTCACTCACAAAATAAAGATGTCAAAAGAATAAGTAATCAATTCACTGCAGATCACATAAAAAGCTCTGTGCTAATGGGACAGTAGACTGCAAAACAAAAGTCTACAAGGGAATAAATAAGTTCTTCCAAAAATCATTAGAAACACCAAGATCCAAAAATCATTAGAAACACCAAGCACTGAAAGAAATAGCATGGGAATTTTGCAAAAGAAAAGAGAAAACTCTTCTGTAAAGTTGTTTGCTGCTTCCCCATCAATAAATCCACATACAATGAATTCAATATGATGGACAACAAAGAACTTTTCTAGCTCACATGCTCTGAACCAGATGCTTATGATCTAGGGATGGTGGTAATTGGGAAAAGTAGGGGAATTGTTTCTCTAGATAAATATTAGAAAGAGATTAAATAATTTATAATATTATCTTAGAATTACAATTATTAAATTCAATTAGAATAGCAACTTATATCCTTGTTATCCTTATAAGCCAATGCAACTATATCCCTGAAACTTGAGATAATGAATGCAACAAAGTAAGACATACATTTTAATGCTACATAAAATTTTTAAAGGAAAGCACTTCCAGTATAAATCACAATGGCAACATATAGGATGTTTATAAGACCATTATAAACTAATTAATCTATCTCACTAAATAAATTTACGATGGAATGATTAAACACACCAATTTTTGATGAAAGTTTCATCTACTGCTCACATTTTTTTAATATGCTTCCCACAGTGACTAAAATTTGGTGTTAAATTCAAGGTTTTTTAATATTATGTACTCTAGACAGCTATATAAAATTACATAACTACACAAGCTACATAAAATTTACACTGTCCTCTGGTTTGCAAGGAGATTCTGATTTTCTAAATAGATTCTGAATTACTTTTACCAACAATGCAACTTTCTGTCTCAAGCTGTAATGCAAACTGTTGAATCTGAGGTTCAAAAAATTGGCATCACCCAACTAGATTTTTTAATACATGATAAACTTTTACATATCTAGTGTAAAAAGTTTATCATATATTACTTCTTGGCAAGCATGTACACAACGTAAACTGGCCTTTGAACAAGCACGTTCACTGGCCAACTTGCATGTGTAGACTGAAAAACTAGAATAACTCAGAGAAATTAAAGATTAAATTTGTATGATTACTAGGTAGATTCTCTGCATTATGTGGATATTATTTTGTTATTTCTCTAAATAATCAATGAAATGAGTCAGAAAGAAACTATAACTTATATTTCACCATTTAGTTAATTTCTGAATATCAGTTCAGGTCAGACCTCAGTAGAGCTTAAAAAAAATGGAGAATTAATAAGAGGAGTGCTAAAAGACACTTAATGCTATTATTGTTACAGGTTTTAGGTCTAATCCATACAATCTAAACCTAAATCTGGAATACTCTCATGAAAGATAGCAGGTTATATATTAACCCATAATGCTAATTTACAGGCACTATAAAGTAGCCTGCTATCAATGGAAGACATTTCCTTACAGTAAAATGAATATTAATTAATCACTAAGATTTTATGACTTATACACATAAGTAACTGTTTGACTGCCAGCAGGCAAACGAGCTTACTTGTGGTGGATATTACAAATCCAAACTTTCACATTTCCCTAAAAGGGAGTCATTTAATGCATCTGCTTTCTTTCTAGTGTTAAACAATTTCGTATAGAATAATTCATATGACACAGTTTTAATTATGATTCAGGTGTCTATTGAAACCTGACAACTATTAATGAAAACTTTTGATTTGCTCATGGGTTGTACTCCTTCATTCTTAATATCAATAAATTTGCTGTTATTTTTCTGAAATATACGAAAAATATTACATACTTTTTCTGGCACATTACAAGGGAAGAAACTATACAATAAACTGCATGAAAATTTACACTACTTATTAAGTCAAATTATCAAAAAGAGCGTTTTTGTATCCAATATTTAAAACGGATGTTTAGTGAACATCAAACAAAATCATTATGGCATCACTATTATTTTTCTTAGGAATGAAATAAAGAAAAAAGATTTAACTGAAATTCAAGTGGTTCCAACTAAACTTTTTTTTAACAGAAATTGGTAATCAAATTCACAACCTGAAGACTTGTGGGCAACAGCACAAAAGGAATTATTTTCGAAATAAAAGAAAAAAAATTTTTTTCACTTTTCTTTATTTACAAAATATCCTCAAGCTCTTATAAGTTTTAAAATAAACAGCTGACTACTACTTTTTCTGTTGTCATTCTACAGTTCCTTGTAACCATTCTCCAAATGTTCCAATATTCCAGCAGCACAAAATGTTCTGAATCTCTAGATGTAGTTCCAATGCTCATACAAAAAGACAATGCTAAAGTGCTGCTGAATTTGAAAATTTATGAAACCTGAAACAATTTGGACAATGGCAGCAATTATCAGTCATATTCATGACTACTTTCTCTTTTTGTGGGAACAGTGCTGTAATCATCTCCACCAATGTCCCTAGATCTTACAGTTTTGGTCACTCCTTCTGTCAGGCCTGTTTGAGTTATGCTGTAACAAGAAAATATATTGAAATATAATCTTATATACTTTTCATATTCATTCTAATAATATAGCATTGTTTCAAACGAATATGCTTAATTACCATTAGTAAAATTAATAAATGTGTTCTAACATAATGTATACCTTATTTTTGTGAATATTCATTGTGAAAGAATTCCGTGCGGAGGGGTTTTACAAGGTATAGTCCTTAAATCGTAACTTGCCGGTTCCTAATAATAGACTACTGTTTACAGGAGCAACAGGCCCAGGGGGCAAATTCGTTTCACTGATATCTCCGAAAACCAGTAGATGACTTTCATCAACCGGTGAAATACCACCACTTTGCTTATTGGAGGCTTGAAGTGGTGAAACCCATGTTTAGTCTCTAGAGCAAAGTTTCCAGCATCCCCCTCCCCCCATACTTCTCTTTCAACCCATGAATGGTACTAAGTACTATACGTTTTGATACCTTTCGTATTTGGGGTTTTCATAAAAAAAAAAAAAAAAATACATCATAAAGCCATTTCTGCAAGTGGGTTTCTGTACAGTGCACACAACAGCATGAAATGATTTTTTTTTTCAATGAATGTTGAAGTGTGTAAAAAACTGAAAACATACACAAATTCTTTTAAACATTAATTTTCCTATTTTGACATTACAGCTGAACACTGGAGTGGGATTACTGTCAAAAATTTCATTATATAAAAAACTTTAAAAGAAGAAGTTTTTAAAAAAACTGTTAAAATATAAAACTCTTTATTATTTGAATTTGTTCTTTGCAGTAATATCCTACATGTTTATATGTATTATTTGATTCAGTTTTATCAACTTCTGGAGTTGAAGTTCAGAGAATTTCTTCAACTTTGGTAAACCGTGTTAAAGAATACACCTCCCTACACAGATTTCCATATCTATCATAAATATAAAAACAGCTACAATTATTTGTAAACACAATTGATAGAAGCAAGCACATTTGTACACATACTAACATAATTTGTTAATATTGCATTGAAAGAATCTTCAAAACATACACGTGCATACTTGTGAAAGGCTTAGTACTGCTTACTAAAAGCTATTGGTTACTGCACAGCTAACACATTTAAAACATGAATGCAAAATCTGAATCATATAGCATACTCAACATTCAAAATTGTCTGGCTTATTTCTACAAAAAGAAGAAAGCTTTTACATTTCTACCCCTTTCCAGGCAACATCTTTTGTCTATTTGTAGTGTCAGACTGCTCTCAAATCTAATATTTTACAATGTTAGATTTGAGGGCAGAAAATTTTATTGCAAAAAAAAAAAAAAAAATTATTGCAAAAAAGAAAAAAAATCTACAAATTGAGACTTAGTAAACAATTTTGGATAAAATTGCACACACTTATTAAATAACATAGTTTTACTTACACTTCTTCCATCTCCAACTCATCATCTTGAGAAACACGGAAATATGGATTACTAGTTGTGGGGCGAAAGTTATACCCAGTCAGAATAAAAAATATAAGTGTGGCTGTTTCACGGAATAGTTCATCCAACCACTCATATTGGAAAGGCACTGTTATCTAAAAATTAACAGGTATGACAAAGAATTACAGTAGTTATTTAATAATACAAAGTATTCAAAAACATGTTTTAATTTTAGTACATCAAAATGCAAATAACACAATACAAATTTATAATAGAATAGTAATTTACAATATAAATGATAATAAATTTTTTCCTTAAAAAAATATGACTGAGGTACTATAAATTCTAATTGCAATGTTTCATGCATTAAAATATTGGAATTACAGAAGCATTAAATGAAGGAAGGGGTCAAGAGACCCCTTCCTTCATTTAATTCAATTTCCAATATTGCTCAAAAGAATTGAGCAATATTGGAAACTTTTTTTTTGCAAAATCAATTTATTTCAGATTTGGTATTTGGTTCAAAACTATGTAGTGCTACTGAATAATAAACTGGTTTTCTAATACAATTACATTTAAGTTAATGTTAAATAATATTTAACTTAATGCTTCTGAAAACAGCTGTCAAACTGCTATCTTGAATTCTGTTTAGAGTCAGCAGACTTGCTACCATAAGGAAACATGCTTCAGTCTTGAATTCACAATAGAAAGTCACCTGGCTGCCAAACTAAATCCACAATTTATTCATAAATTCGTACAGTTGTTGCTATGAAGGTATTAATAATTGAAATTGTAACACTTCACTGAATCATATTAGCAGATAAATCACCTTGATGGCACAATGTTGGTAGATCTGCCTAATTTTATTTTCCAACATATGTATAAAACATAGTAAAGTTTGCCTTATATTGTTGTTACATAGAACAGATCAGTTCATCATCCATCCACCTGTTTTGACATTCATGCTATATTATCTCTGTACTGTACGATATATTATCATACAGCATATGATAGTGTAAACATGTTATTAGGCTTTTATATGCATTCCCAAATGAAAAAAAGCTGTGTTCTAGTTTTGGGTGTTTTCACCTTTCAGCAGGGATCTGGAACCCAACCACCGCATGAGTGGGCCCTACTCTATAGTAATACAAGGATACGTACCATTAACATTAAAACAATATAAAAATTAATTTCATAATAATAGTAGCATTTTCCTTACCTTTAGTAGATATACTATGATTCTGGTAAAATATACATAACAGACAATCTGAAATTTAAATAATCATACATAAGTGGATTATTTTTTCTGAGGTTCTATAATTAGCATATTTTTTAAAAAATAATTCTAGAGAAAAAGTTCCAATATAATAGCCCACTGGTCTCAAAAATTATGATGAATTACAATATTTTTTTTTACTTATATGTATTTTAAAATCACATTCTTGTGAAACAAAATAGCTTATCTTTTCCAAAACTTTCATGTATTTTTAATATTTTCTAACACTAAAATTTAACCATATAGTTAGGAGGTAAGTTTGAAAAAGATAAGTTATGCTATATCATATGTATGTCATAACTGGAAACTTAAAGCCAATGCTTTGTAAACAGTCTTTATTGTATTTTAAAATCTTATATATATTTAAATTATATATATATATAATTGAAATGTATCAATAAAATTAATCTTGGAACAAGGTAAAAAGCATTGAATAGATAGCAATTTCATTTTAACTACAACCATGCACATTTTAAAATCTTAACAATAAAATCCATTGTAAGTTAGTGCTATTCCTTGATAAGATATGGCATAGCATCAGTGCTATATTTACTTCAATATAACTGTTGTTTCACTGGGACCTGTTCTGAAATATTATTTCGACAATGTTTAAAGAAAATTAATCACTTATTCATATTTGGTATTTAAATTGAATTACACATTTTATTGAATAAAAAACAAAACTATTCAAACAGAAGTTTGACTCCTTTTGTGTATTCCACGAATGTTATGTTTTATTGACTTGTTTGTTTGTATTGCTTGTTTATCTAGTAATAGTAATATATGCCAGAAGTTTCATTGCTCTGACTCATGTTTCTATTGTTACAGAAAAATACAGAACTGAATGTGTAACAAAGTGTCATCATGGATACAGTTGAATACTGATCCATTATTAAATTCGTTTTTGCAAGGCAAACAGCCAAGAATTATCTGTGAAGACATCCCTTACATCTTATGGTGTAAGGGGATTTTTTTTTTTTTTGGTAGTTGTTGGTGCATAGGCTTCTGTGGTCATAATGCACCTCCCAAAGTTTTTGCAGTACTTTTATCCAAGCACGAGGCGGGAATTGAACCCGCGACCTTTGGGTTGCCAGGCAGGCACTTTACCCACCCGGCTAGCCCGGTCGGCGTGTATGGGGATGTCTGTCCATCATATGACATTATAAAACATTACTGGAGACAATTCAAGCATGGCAGTGAGGAAAGAAGTGGGCAGCCATCCACATACACTTAACCTATTATCCTATTAGCCATAACAAGATTCAAATAGTTATTATCAACCATCCTTACCAAGTTGTACTGTTGCTTGGTAAGTTGTGGATTTTTTTTTTTTTTTTTTGGTTACAGGGTGAAAAAACAATGAAAAGTAAGCAAATATGCCACATTTATTGAAATAAACATTAAAGTAATATTCAACTATCCTAAATGAAATTAGATTTAATATTTTGCACTTTATCATTTAAAATAAATGTTCTAAACTTTGGAAACTTTTTTTTTTTGTTGTATACAAGGTGTACCTAGTTACATACCATTACATAGAAATGCCTGAAAAGTTTTAACTTCTCCAGATTGATGGCAGCCTTTCCATCTGTATGTGAAGCTTCTTGGAGATGACGGATTGACCTTTCAAAGAAAATTAATTAACAAAGGTTACTTGCTTTTGTTAATATAAATTATAGCAATTTAAAAAATTGCTGTCATGACAAAGAAGCACTACCTTAGCAGCAATTTATCTGTAAAATAATCTTAAAAAAAAAAAAAAAAAAAAAGCCTTCTCAGATTAATTATTTTATTTAATAAATAGGCTGAGGTATTTGCCTCAAACACAGTAGACTAAATTTCCTGCAACTATACTTAGCATTCACTCTTTAGCATTAGCAAAGGCATATGATGCAAGAAAGCAAGCTTATACATCAGTCCTCGTAAAACACGTTTACACTACATGAATTCGATCATACACAATTTATAAATACGGAAACGATATCGCATATAACACAAATAGAATTCGCTTATGCACGATTCACCTTTGTGTTTACAAGAAACGTCAGTCGAACATGGAATCACCCCCCCAACTGAACACAACAAGATAGGAATGAAGAGAAGATTCTGAAAATGTATTTGTTTTTTTATATCAGTGAAGGGGTAACACATTTCACCATAATAAGGTAAAAACCCACACAATTCCAGCTATCGGTATTATCACAAATGCCATTAGATCGAGTTTACTACCAGTTTATAACAGATTCCACTAGCAGAAACGCAACTGGAAATTGTTTTTATTGTTTTATGGTAGTAACCCCCAGAAACGTGCTTTAGTAAAATGTGAGGTGTTAATAGTGTATATCTGCCTTTACGGTGTTATTTATTCAGTTGCTACACGCACGCAGATTTGTTTTTTTTTTTTTTTTTTTTTTTTTTTTTTTGATTTGGTAGTTGTTGGCGCATCGGCTTCTGTGGCCATATTGCACCTCCCAAGGTTTTTGCAGTACTTTGATCCAAGCCCGAGGCGGGAATCGAACCCGCGACCTTTGGGTTGCCGGGCAGGTACTTTACCCACTCGGCTAGCCCGGTCGGCACGCAGATTTGTTTATGTGTATCAAGCGTGCCTCCTCATTTTGTAATTGCTTTATTCCCTAAATATGAGTAAAATACTTAAAAGGTGTGAAAAGGAAGCGTACTGGTGAAGACACTGCAGATTCAGAGAGAAAAAGAAAAGCAATATCGATAAACAGAGGCAGACTGGGTCAAAAATTCTTACCCGGGAAAAATTTGTAGTGGCCTCATACTATGGTTTATGGCCAAAATCACACTGGCCTCTGGCCCATCGGGGTTTCCCTGGTAAGGCTTATGGCCAGTCCGCCTCTGTCAATAGAGAAAAAATATGAAAATTTTAAATGCTTTGAGTGAAATGAAAGACCATGTGATATTGCATGTGCCACAGGCCTAAATGAGGCAACGCCGAGAATTAGAAAGAATGCAGAGAAAATAAAAACAACTTTCATCGCAGGAACAACTCAAAGTGTAATTAAAATCCATTAGATCAAGACACAAAGAATTGGAAGAGATGGAACGGCTGTCATCTGTTTGGATAGAAAATCAAACAAAAAACAAGTTTGCTTATGATAGAAGCAAAAGCATTGCTTCGTAATAAAAGCATTGCTTCAAAATCGTAATAAAATACGTGTGTATTTTATTACGATTATTTATTGTGTTTGGTAATATTTTGGTTACAAATGTGTGTTCAATCTTGGGTGGTCGGCACCGAACCCTATTTTTCCCATAGGGCCTGTTGTTTATATTGCATGATTTTGCATTGCACGAGGGTTTCTAGGAACACAACTATCGTGCTATATGAGGACTGACTGTATAGCATCAGCCAAAAAAAAAAAAAAAAAAAAAAACACACACCCTTCTCATTTCACCCATCCACTCACTCCAAATGTTTGTCTAGTTCTGCCTTGAATCTATTTAAGCTCTCAACTTCTACAACGACAGATAGAAGTTTGTTCCAGCAATCAACCACCCGCTGGCTAAAGGCAAACTTCTGCACATCTATTCTGCAACGGTCTTTCCTCAATTTGAATTTATGACCTCAGGCAATTATTCTGAGCAAGAGGGAGAATCCCATCAGCATTGAATCCCATTCAAGGAGAATCCCATTCAAGGAGAATCCCATTCAAGGATTTATGCACCTCAATCAGATCACCTCGCAGGTGCCTAGTCTCCAGACAGACTGTAATTTGCAAAACTTAAGCCTTTCTTCGTAAGAGCAACCCTTTGTTCCATTCACTAATCTTGTTGCCCTTCTCTGTACTTGTTCCAACAGCTCTACATCCTTCTTAAAATGAGGTCTCCAGACCTGCATACATTACTCAACGTGTGGCTTGACCATTTCCTTATAAAACGGAATAATCACCTCCTTATTGCTGCTAGAAAAATTCCTGTATATCATTGACAAGACACCATGAGCTACTCGCGCAGACTGTCTGCACTGCTTTCCCACATAAAAGTTAACCATTACTGTAAACATAAATATAAGCACGCAACACGCACACACACACACATATATAAGTAATGACATTAAAAAATAAAATAGATAAATAAGAAAATAAATAAACATGAAGTAGTCATTAGAGGCAGTAAAATACAAATCCTCCACATGATGCCCAATATATTACTGAAATTATATTACTGAATATATTACTGAAATGATTGAAAAATTAATACAAATGCCTATAGTATGGCAAAACTGTAGAGTGAAAATTTAACATACACCTAACAATTAATTGTAATAGGGAGAGCGGAGAAGGGGCAACAAGACAAAAACTGTAGCTGAAAGCTTCCAAATAATTTAGAATATAATTTAAATCCAATTCAAATAAATCCATTTTAAAATATAGAACCAATTGTATAACAATTTAGCGGCATCCCCCTTGTAAGGTACCAGTTCCAAGAAACGCGATATATCGCCAAAAGAGACTAATCAAACTACTAAAACAAAATAAAATAAAGACAGACTGACCATTACGCCTCATGTCGACAGAGGATCACAAGGGTAATAATGGTCATGGAATCACTGCATTTCAATCGCTAGACGAACCGATCGAAGGACCTATCCACCCCTCCTTCCTCCGATCGAGCCACAAATGCAGAGGATTTCCATAGCAGTGGTCCTTATGCAGCAAAAAATAAATAGAACGGATTAGCACTCTAGAGAAGCAAAGCCACACCACAGACATACTGTAAGCTTAACCAGCTTATACAGATACAGAAAACAGAAAATATATTTATAGATGGCGGGCGTTTGTATTAATTTTTCAATATGTAATTTCAGTAATATATTGGGTATCATGTGGAGGATTTGTATTTTACTGCCCCTAATGACTACTTCATGTTTATTTATTTTCTTATTTATCTATTTTATTTTTTAATGTCATTACTTATATATATATAAATCAGATGGTAGTAGTGGGTTTGATGTGCTTAAGCTGCGCCTATACCACCATCTATAAATATATTTTCTGTATCTATATAAGCTGGTTATAGCTGGTTAAGCTTACAGTATATCTGTGGTGTGGCTTTGCTCTGGTGTGCTAATCCATTCTATTGTTTATTTTTTGCTGCATAAGGACCGCTGCTATGCAAATCCTCTGCATTTGTGGCTCGATCGGAGGAAGGAGGGGTGGATAGGTCTTTCAATCGGTTCGCCTATGCGGCAATTTGTCTAGCGATTGAAATGCAGTGATTCCATGACCATTATTGGCCTCGTGGTCCTCTGTCGATATGGGGCATAATGGTCAGTATCTTTATTTTATTTTGTTTTAGTAGTTTGATTAGTCTCTTTTGGTGATATTTCATGTTTCTTGGAACTGGTACCTTACAGGGGGATGTGCCGTTAAATTGTTTTACAATTGGTTCTACATTTTAAATTTTAAAATGGATTTATTTTAATTGGATTTAAATTATATTCTAAATTATTTGGAGGCTTTCAGCTACAGTTTTTGTCTTGTTACCCCTTCTCTGCTCTCCCTATTATGATTAATTGTTAGGTTTATGTTAAATTTTCGCTCTACAGTTTTGCCATACTACGGGCATTTGTATTAATTTTTCAATACGTAATTTCAGTAATATATATATAGCAACATAAAAGAAAAAAATGGGAAGTGGAGCTAAGAAATCTTTTTTAACTCCAAGGAAGCTGTGCCCTGAAAGGAACACAGATATTCATATAGAATCTATTAGGCGGTTTTTGTTTTGTATTATAAAAATATATTTTGAGCCTTTTCTTTATTGAACTGAAAAGTCTTTTATTAGTTTTGAGCTACAATTCATTGTTTCTCATCTCATCTCTTAAGATTTTTTGTGCTGTACACACTCTTCACATATTTATATCATGCTCCACTTTCATTATTTTCCTGTTTTTAACCTAGCAAATGTAACTATCAGATGCAATGGTGATAAAATGAACTTTTCAGAATACAAAATCGGTACTACAAGCCAAATTATATAATGCAAAGGTGTAAGAAAGAGTTACTTCCATAAAATTGCCAAAATACAGGGCATCAAGTACTGCTCAAAATCAATGTAGGACAGACTAAGTGCCTAGTGCATACACACACACACACAAAAAAAAAAAAAAAAAAAAAAAAAGAAAGAAAGAAAGAAAAAAGTCCAAAACAGCATCATCTGGATGACAACACTAGCATTAGTAGAGGCATATGATGCAAGAAAGCAAGCTTATACAGCACCAGCCAAAAAAAAAAAAAAAAAAAAAAAAAAAAAAATCGCTCCCATTTCACACCGTTCGTTCCAAACACCTGCCCAGCTCATCCTTAAATTTCTTTAGGCTATCAACTTCCACAACAAAAGATGGAAGTCTGTTCCACCAATCAACTACCCACTGGCTAAATGCAAAACTACTGAGAATAAGTAGCTATATACAAGGTGTGATCAAAAAGTTCAGACTGACTCTGAAACTGTGGTGTCATAACAAGTTGACTTGTCACACGTTCAATGACTCATTTGGATATACAACTAGTAATGCATGAATAAACCATTATCTGCAGTCAATTTGAATTAGTGCATTTTAAAATGAGCAATATCACTAAGCAGCAAATCTGTATAAAAGTTTGTTTCAAACTATGAAAAAAGCACAACAGAAACATATAAAGCATTAACCATCAATGGCCATGTAGTCCATTGAAGGCCATCCCAATTCTGGTTACCCTTAAATTTGAAAAAAGCAATGATTAAATCACTCATGCTCATAAGCTGATCATGAGTGATCAAAGTTTGACTATCCAAGATTACTAGTGAAACTGGTATATGTCAATCAATTTTAATAAAAGATCTGGGAATGCAACACATTTCATCCAAGTTTGTGCTTTGCATTCTCACTGATTACCAGAGAGAGCAGCAAGTTCCCACATGTTAACATGCAGTTGCATGTTAACACTTTGTTTCTTCCATCGCTACTGGTGATGGAAGACTCCATGTTCTACAGAGCACAAAAAAAAAAAACAACAAAATCTCAATCAAATGGGAAAAAGTTTTATTGCATTTTTTTGACTACTAGGCATTGTTCATTATGAATTTGTCCCACATGGTCAAGCAGTGAAGTTAGCTATGAATACTACAAAACAGTTTTCTGTCAACTGTATGATGACATTTAGAAAAGGGAAAAAAAAAAAAAAAAAAAAGACTGGAAAAGTGGGCTTCGGTGAACTGGCATTTGCATGATCAGCACTTTCCATTCAAGATTTGCTTTTTTTTATCTTCTTTTTTTTTTTGAAGTGAGTGGGAGACCGTTGTGGTCTCCCATCTGCTATACTTACTGGATTTAGCTTCCTATGATATATATGCACACTTTTTTATTTTCAACTTTAAAACACCCTTGAAAGGTTACAGATTTGATGAATGAGAAAATTATTCAGAATGTGATACAGGAACTATTAGCAATTTCAAAAAAAAATAAATAAATAAATAAAAAAAAAAAAAACAGAAATTGCTTCTAGAAGTTGCAGCAGCACTGTAATTTGTATATACAGTGTCAAGGAGGCTATGTCGAAGCAGATCATCAATACAAAGGGCCAGAAAGCTTCATTTCTCAAATATTAGCTCAGTTCCAAAACTTTCTGATCATACTTTGTACTACTTCTTTTAGGGAACATGCCACTGATTTGAGATTTTAAGAGTAAGGCAGCTCACTGTAAAGTGATTTACAATGAGAACCAAAGTTTGCACAAGGGAAATTGTATAACAATGCCCCTTGTGCAAACTTTGGTTTTGCTATTTATATAGAGCGCATAAAATATGCACTATCTGCACAATTACTATATACTTTCCATAGTATGAGGCTCAGCAGTCCAAAATTTGATATGGTCTAAACTGTACTTAAATGAAATGCAGAGCCATGCATTATTTAATACATTACTGGTAAAAATGAATTTTAGTTAGCACATTTATATTTATATAACAAATATATTTAATCACCAATTCACTTACCATACCACTGGGAACAGAATTGCTCCACAGCACAGCAAGTCAACTAAAATAAATACTTCTCTCCACGTACTATATTGCGATTCACCTTCTTCACTCTCTTCCATTATTATCTTAGCAACATTTGCAAGTACCTGAAACAAAAGTGTAAAATTCAATTTTTTTTCCATTAAATAGAAATTTATTAAAATCATTCCAGAAAATTTCTGCTCTCTGTTGTAAAAGTTTAGATATTACTCAACAAAACTACAAAGAAGTAAGTAGAACAAATTAAAAAAAGTGTATCATAAAATTGTGTGGTATAAAATATCAATAGTTTCCCAATAAATTTATTGCTAAGGTGAATGATGGTACAGCTCACTTAATTTTTATAGTATTGCTTTAACTATAATAAAAATTTCCTTCTGAAAATATATTAGGAAAATCTGGCCTTAATAAGCAGTTAAAAGTTACTGGTCTATCAAATTTGCATTAATAATTCTATTATTGTATACTTTAATACAAAGTATTATTGTATTATTTAATCAAGTTACAAGCTTATGATTATCTTCTATTAAATGTGAAAAAAAGTGCCAAGTGAACATTAGTTATTAACAAAGGAGATGTTCTGCCATTTCAGCTATGAAGAAATGACAGAACAGTGAAACACATTTTCACTCAAATAAAATCGTTTCACAGAGAGAGTTTACTCATTCAGCATTTGAATGTGGCTACACAATGATGATCACTGCAAAGTAACAATAAGGTAAAAGTTCATATTCATTCTTTTAATCTGTTTCTGGGAAGAATGACTTCAAGCCTCAACTCTTACAAGAATTTTTAGTACTTTGCCTACACTAGTTGACTAGTCTTCTATAGAAGTCACATAAGGCTTGAAACATTTATATACTGAAGTTATGTTTGCTGTTGATGAAAAATATTAATTGATATTTACTAAATCAGTCAGTTTCTATATATGAAAGTTTCTGCCTTTATTTAAAAATATTTTTATATTTTGTAAATAAAGGCAATATCTGAGAATGCAATATACAGTTTAATTAAACTATAGCTAATTCACATATCAGTTAGTCAGCCAACCAAAAGAAAACTGAGCAAAACTTCAACAGAGTGAAGTTTTGCTCAGATTTTGTGTGGTTTTTGTTACTGGGTATATATGTGGTTTTTGTTATTGGGTATATCTACTGGCCTATCTTGCAACTTGCTGCAAAGAGGGAGCTTGGTAGTATATTATATACTCATTTTGTGTACATGTTGTGGTCACAGGCACTGGTACAGCAGTGTGAAATACCTTTCAATACACCTCGTTTGAATTCTTGTTATAACACAGACTTCCAAACAGAGCTTTGTTGCTTACTCTCTGGGTCTAAATGATGAAGTCATGTCTCATTATCACCTTGTGCAGAACTTCATCTTCAGTAACCATCTGTTGCAGCTGCTGACAATGTTGTTGTTATTGTTGTGGGGGTTTAATGGCACATAAGCTGCTTTGGCTATAATGCACCTATTCATTTATTATATAAACGAAATCAATATTCTCGTACGGTCAGAAAAATCTGTAATCAAGAAACATTAAACTCCAGTTTTCTTGAGGAAATTAAAAAATTTGGAACGATTTGTTTTGTCACCAATCAGCTCCTGACAAACCTCCATGCAAACTTGCAATATATATATATATATATATTTATTTATTTTAATATATATATTTTTTAAGATGTTAGCTTTTCTACTATTTTTAATATATATTTTTATTAATTTTTATCTCTCTAATTTTTGGATTAATTGGATTATATATACCGCCCCACCATTAATATTCAGACACCTGCCTTTAGACAAAAAAAAAAAAAAAAAAAAGAGCTTTTATTGTGTCATTTAATATTTTGTGCTGAAACTTTTTGCTTTTACGATGGCCTTCAATCTTCACGGCATACTCTCAACCAGCTTTTTATAAATGTCAGGTGATATGTTCCTCCTCTTGGCCTTTAATGCAGCCACCAGTCCGGCCTTGTTCTTTGGGCGATCTCAGCGTGCAAGTACCTGATGATCCAACACATCCCAAAGATGCTCGATAGGGTTCAGATCAGTACTCTGGGCTGGCCAATCCAACTTTTCCACACCCATGTCCTCAAACCACTCTGTCACGACCTGAGCAGTATGGTATGGCACGTTGTCTTGCTGATACAGGTATGGGCCTTCCCCGAAGTATTGCCATAACGTTGGAAGTGCATAATTGTCCAGGTTGTCCTGGTATTGCACAGCATTCAAGATTTTGTCGATAATGACTAATGGGCCTAAGCCCAATCATGAAAAGCAGCCCCATACCAAGATACTGCCTCCACCAAACTTCATTGTTGGGAGGATACAATCAGGAAGGCACTGTTCCCCTGGCATTCGCCACAGAAAGGAACGGCCATCAGACTGATAGAGTACGAACACAGACTCATCTCTCCATAGGACTGTTTTCCACTGCTCTACAGTCCAGGATTCGCACTCCTTACAGCATGTTAATTGGAGTCTAGCATTTGTTGAGGTGATCAATTCTGTTGAACTTGTCATCTTGCACGCCTACTTTTGCAATTGTCTATTCGAAGTCCAGTGTGCATATTTATAGCAGGTTGTGACATGTTGCGTGCATAGGACCTGTTTACCCATCCATGGAGGGTGTTTGGATATTAATGGTAAGGCAGTGTATATCTTCTATGAGGTTTTTCTGTATATATGTGGTTTTTGTTATTGGGTATATCTACTGGCCTATCTTGCAACTTGCTGCAAAGAGAGAGCTTGGTAGTATATTATATACTCATTTTGTGGTCACAGGCAATGGTACAGTAGTGTGAAATTAGGTAAGGAATTAGGATAGAAATAGACACTCCTGCCCTTTTATAAACTAATAGCCAAGAATGTGGGGGGGAAAAATTAGCTGGAGAAAAGAAACAGTACATGAATGAAGAATAGGTATATGAATGAAGGCCTTGAATGGGTTGAGCACGCTGAATTCTGATGGGATCCTTCCACTTGTTCAGATTACGAATCTAAGGGGGCATAAATTCAAATTAAGAAAAGACAGATGTAGAATAGATGTGCGGAAATTTGCCTTTAGCCAGCGGGTGGTTAATTGCTGGAACAAACTTACATCTGTCGCTGTGGAAGTTGATAGGTTGAATAAATTTAAGGAGGAACTGGACAGTACATTTGGAGGGAATGGTGTGATTTTTTTTTGGCTGATGCTGCATAAGCTCATACATTTGCTTTCTTGCATCACATGCCACTACTACTACTACTACTACTAATATAACCTATATAAAGTTAGTGTTCAGGATGGACAGGTGATGTGGAAAAGTTTTTTTTTTTTTTTTGGCTATACTGTATAAGCTTGCTTTCTTACATCAATTAAAGATATAAATTATAACCTATTCATCATGTACTATTTATGCATCTTGTCTATTCTATCCTTGTAGTCAACTACAACCTTAAAATATACATTTTACATTAATATATTATATTGTAGTATATGTGTATTTTATATTGGTAGTTCTAGATGTGTTTGAGAAAGAAATAAAAATAAAGAATAAAATGGTTTTGGATTTCTATTATTCAACTTAAATTTGGAATAGCTCAACAAATCTTTCTCAAAAAGCCATATGTTAAGTTTCATGAAAAACCAATTAATTGAGAGTGAAATGTCCATCTATCCTCTCTTCACATTACCTGTGATGGGAAGATAGATGGACATGCTAACAGGCATTTGCAAATGCACCCAAATCAATTTTATCTTAATTGTGCAACAATATAAACAATAAACTGAATGCACAAGTTTACCTGAAGTGGTATTACAATCATAAATATCTTCTTATCTTTATCACTAAGTATATGCTTGATAAATGTCCAACCAGTACCAATAAGAACTATTGTTATGAACAGCAATGCTCCTTTCAAGCTACATAGGAGGGGAAAAAAATTTCATATATTTACTTTAAGCAACAGCCACAACAAAACTTCATACCACTTTATTATATCATGTTTGACAAATTTCAAAAACTTAATTATTTTTATGCAATTCAAAAAGACCAACATTAGAGGCAATGAAACTATGAAGAGAATATAAGAGAACAAAAAAATTCCCATAATTTCAACATTATTAAGCAACAATTCAATAAATAAATATTTAAAGTATAATACAGATATTAGTTCTAGGTATAATGATTAACCTAATTTTCATTTCATTTAAAAGATAAAATTTACATTCAGCAATTAAAAAAAAATAGAAGTGATGCAAACATAGAATTAAAGTTCCTTATCCTGTCCACAAGCATGCAAAGCAATTATTCTTCCTCTAATTGTGCAGAATCATGTAGATCCTGCACACGTATAGCTGAAAAATCAGCAATATATAATTAAAAATTGTTCACTTTTTTGATGCCACGTTTATTTTCAATCTTTTCTGAACAGAACTGTGAAAATTCAAGTTTTTATATTAAAATCATATATTTTTAATTAATTTTTGAAATTAAAACTCCATTTAGATTTATCAGTGAGTAAAAAGCAAATTTTAAAATTACATGCTTCAAAAGATGCCTGTAACGGACAACAGCCTGTCATGAACAGGAGTAACATGCATGAATGTGAAGCACATGCATCAACAGTTTAATTCCAGACGATGCTTCAATGTTACAAAGCTAGAGAACATTTCTGACTGGAGGAAAGCATGCAGTAGTCAATAAATTTCTATCAATAACTGAAAGTGATACATGCCAATCACCATGTGCATATAATTAGATTTAACTTAATTCATTAATTTCTAATTGTGCAGTAATTAAGAGAGATTTCTGGAATTATAAATTGAGAAATCAAAGAAACATTTTCAAAAACAGTTATTAGGAGCTTCAGCTGTCTGGAATCAAATCAGCCACATGTGACTAACAACACAGATAAATTATGCTCTAATGAAAATTAAATGTTTATACAAAACTTACATTAAAATAACTGTTTTCTTATAGCTAAAAAAGCAAAAATAGCATCTTGATGATGCTATTTTTGCCTTTTTCAAAATGATGAAACAGAAGGATGATTTTCTCATTCTCTCATTGTTTGTGGTAAGCAAGTTTTATACTGTCAATTAATGAAATGGTTTCCTACAGTCCAGATCTTTCACTTATTACCACAGCCATGGTAATCAGTGAAAGATATGGACTACAGGAACCATTTGTCTCTTGTAAAAAAAAAAAATTCAAAGAAAAACATTTTAATAGCAAATATGGCAATGAAGTGGTTCAAAAGCAGTCACACAATTCCTCTGCTGAGGGAGTAGATTTGCCCACACTACATTAGAGCAAATTTTTATATACATACAATGATTTTGCATAATTTTTTTTTCAAAGCACAAAATATACACATTTATATTTAATCTGAGTAATCCTGTATGATGATTTCAGGAGTGAGTTCATTAAGCACTGTGGTCCCCAAGTTTTTTCTTGAAACTTTTTTTTTAAAGTCATGAAAATGAAAACTTTGCACATAAATGTTACAACAAGATCTAGGAAAATTATGCATGAGCTTAAAACAGCAATTGAGGTGTGCAGGATCTAAATGATTCTGAGCAATTAGAGGAAGAATAATTCCTTTGCATGCTTGTGGACAGGACAAGGAACTTTAATTCTATATTTGCATCACTTTTATTTATTTTTAATTGCTTTTTATTTATTTTTAATGTAAAAAATATTTATTTTTAATTTATTTTTAATGTAAATTTTATCTTTTAAATGAAATGAAAACAGATCCACATCATTCTTAAAATGTGGCCTGCACCTATTCCAACAGATCCACATCCTTCTTAAAAGAAGGATGTGGATCTGTTGGAATAGGTGCAGAGAAGAGCAACAAAACAGATCTAGGTCACAAAAGGGTACCTTTACCATAAAAGTCTTCAGTTCTGTAAATTTTAGCACTTGGAAAGTAGCTACCTGTGAGGAGACCACATTAGGATGTAGATGGCATCTTGACTCTTGCTCAGCCTACATATGTAAGAGGACAAACTGAATAGGAAAGTTGTAGAATATGTGTGAAAATTTGCTTTCAGCCTGAGAGTAACTGATTGTTGGAATAAACTTCCATTTGGTGTTTTGGAGGTGGGTACTTTCAATAAATTTAAGGAAGAACTTTTCAAATTATTAGAAGAGATGGATGAGGTAAGTAGTCTTCTTTTTCTTTTTATTTTGATTGATGCTATATAAACTTGCTTTCTTGCACCATTTGTCACTACTAATAATAATACTTTAAAATATTAATTTGTCTTATTTTGACTTAGTTGACTAACATTAAAATGAAATTATTTCAAAATTCAAATCACATTTTTAAAATTATTCAAAAAAAAAATGCAAAATGAATTTTTAAAAAATAATCATAAAAATTCACAAGCTCATTACTTCATTTTTTGATAAAATACTATCTTCCACCATCAATTTATGTATCACTAGATTCAGTTCATCAACTTTTGGATCTGAATTCCAGAAAAGTTTGATATCCTCCTCCAATTTTAAAATCCATTTTTGTGCTGAAATCAATTAGAAACTATGTTTACAATCATTCAGAAATAAGGATAACATATGGCAGCACTTTCTGGAAGAGTTTAGCGTATTTTGAAATAACTTTAAAAATGTATTTATATATTAAATAACACTAATTAAATACTATATATAGTACAGCATCGAAAATCCAAACATAATAATTCAAAACGTCAATAATCCAAACAAGCCATCATTTTTTTTTTTTTTTTTTTTTTATGCTGGTGCCATAAAATTATTACAGTAAGTGCCAGTTATTGTGATCACATTTGCAAATAGAATTTTGATTCTATTAAAGGGCAATTCTAATAAGCGAAAATCGGAGAAATATTATCCACAGGCTATAAAAATGAAGATATAAAGCACTAATTTACACTTTCATTACCTTACCAATTAACAAAATTAAATGATATGTGAAAATCGACAAACAGACTCAATGATGAATCAACAAACTGAATGCTGTCCAACTAAACTACTCTTGCTGAAAAGAGTGATGGATCTGGCAATACAGAAATGAAGTTCAAAAATGGTGCAGCAAAAAGTAAGAATTATTTTCCTTAAAGGCTTATACATATGTGTTATTGTGGCTGAAAGCTTCATTTATTTTGTTACCTATGAATAAAAATGCATAAGTACAACTTGTTTTTATTTCTAAACTTACTGAAACTTTTTATTTTAGTCTCTAAAACAGTATTTTTGAAGTTCGAAAATCCAAACAAATCTGAAGTCTGCACTACCCCCGGTCACAATTAGTTTGGATTATTGGCACTCTATTGCACATGCTAAAAATTTATTAAATATTAAATGTATGCACTTTTAGAAACATATGAAACGCATTAATCATACTTCAGAAAAAGTTAATGAAATACAATATTAGTACAGTATAGGCATATGATGCAAGAAAGCAAGCTTATGCAGCTTCAGCCAAAAAAAAAAAAAAAAAAAAAAAAACTTCCACTTCACCCCTCCGTTCATTAGAAATATCTGTCCAGCTGGGCCTCAAATTTATTTAGGCTATCAACTTCCACAATAAGGGATGGAAGTCTGTTCCACCAAACAACTACCCGCTGGCTAAAGGCAAATTTCCACACATCTATTCTACATGTCTTTCCTCAATTTGAATTTATGACCTCTCAGGTGATTATTTTGAGCAAGAGGAAGAATCCCATCAGCACTGAGCATGCTCAAACCATTCAAGGCTTTATACACCTCTTTCAGATCACCTCGTCGGCGCCTAGTCTCCAGACACTGTAATTTGCAAAACTTAAGCCTTTCTTCGTAAGAGCAACCCTTTGTTCCATTCACTAATCTTGTTTCCCTTCTCTGTACTCGTTCCAGCAGCTCTACATCCTTCTTGAAATGAGGCCTCCAGACCTGTATACAGTACTCAAGTTGTGGCCTGACCATTGCCTTATACAAGGGAATAATCACCTCCTTATCCCTGCTAGAGAAATTCCTGTATATCATTGACAAGACACCATGAGCTACTCTTGCAGCCCATCTGCACTGCTCAGAGAAATTCATAAATCTGCCTGCACAATTACCCCCAGGTCCTTTTCATTCTCTACCACTGTCAGTGTAGTACCACACAGTTGATACATTGCTCTGGGGTTGCTGTTTCCCATATGTAGTACTTTACATTTGTCAATGTTAAACTTCATTTGCCACCTCTCAGCGCATCTGCTCAACCTTTCCAGATCCTGTTGCAGCAGCATAGCGTCAGTAGTGTCCTTAACAACCCTGCCAACCTTTGTATCATCTGCAAACTTGGACATTAAGCTTGATATACCATCATCAATATTATTTATAAATACAGAAAACAATAATGGACCCGACACTGAACCCTGAAGGACTTCACTAATAACATTAGTCCACGATGAGCAGTGTCCGTTGATTACCACTCTCTGTCTTCTCTCCCTCAACCACCCCTTTATCCATAGCAGCAATTTGCCTCCAATGCCACACTGCTCCAATTTGCGCAACAGTCTTCAATGTGCAACAGTATCAAAAGCCTTTCTAAGATCCAAGTATATAATATCAAAGTTATTCCCTGCATCCAGTTCTTTTGTGACTGCATCATAGTATCCAATCAAATTGGTCAGGCAAGACTTCCCCTTAACAAAACCAGGCTGTGTCCGAGCTATAACTGAAGTCTTGTCTAGATGATCCTGCAGTGCTTCTTTAACAAGTGCCTCCATTAATTTTCCGGGAACAGAAGTTAAACTAACAGGTCTATGATTACTTGTGTCAGCCTTTGATCCACCTTTGTGAATTGGGGTCACATTTGCACATCTCCAGTCTATGGGTACCTGCCCTGTCCAAGGAAGCTCTCATAATTATGGGTAAGGGTTTGCGTACTTCCTTTGCTGCCTCCTTTAATATAAGTGGATAGATCCCATCCACCCAGGTGCCTTTCTTGTGTTTATCTTCAACAATTTCTCCTCCACTTTACTCTCAGTTATTACAAGATCATCTAACTTACTGCCAGAATTGAATACACCCCTGGCATTCCCCTCGCTGAATAACTCCTCATGTGTGAATGTCGATGCAAAATATTCATTTAGTTTGTTAGCTACCTGAGCAGGATCATCAACAGTTGAACCATCAATATCAAGTGGACCAATCTGATTCCATACCCCTTCCTTCTAGAGTTTACATAAGTAAAGAACTCTTTGCTGTTTTTCTTTGCATCCCTTGCCAAAGATTTCTCGTAATCTGCCTTCGCCTGCCTAACCTCCTTTGTAACTTGGTTACAGATCAACTTGTATCTATCATAGGCTTCTGTGTCACGTGTCAATTTATATGTATCCCATGCATTTTTCTTCTCTGCCATATGTCTCATTAGTTCATCTGACATCCATTTAGGCCTAAACCTTGAACAATATTTCTTAGTTGGTATGTAAAGCCTAGTAGCTTCCAAGATAAGTTCTTTGAATACTTCCCATTTTGAATTTGCTGTTGGTAACATTATCAGTTGGTCCCACTGTATAGAATTAAATACTGTCTCAGACCTTCGTAGTCACCTTTACGAAAGCAATAACCCTTCCCTTTACCTCTAATGGTAGTTACCTCTTTGCGTAAATCCCACTTCAGCACACTGTGATCACTGCCACCCTAGTGGTTCATTTATCTGCAGATTCTTAATGCACGAAGAATCACTGCTGATAATCAAATCAAGAGTATTCCTCCCTCTAGTTGATTCCCGAACATGCTGATGTAGAAAACAATCATCCAATAAATCCACAAAATCCTTGCTAGTGTGTGAGTGACCAACCCACAAATTCCAGTCAATATCTGGGAAATTAAAATCCCCCATTATAAGACTCTCTGATTTACTGGCCCACTCTATTTCCTTGTACAGTTTCTTATTATACTCATCAGAGTCATTAGGCCTATAGCACACTAATACTCTCAATTTTGATCTCCCAGTGCTTAGGTCACACCAAACTGACTCGACACTGCACTGTCCAGCAATGTCAACTGGCTTCACTTCCTTGGATTTTATGTGTTTCTTAACTAATAGCATAACCCCTCCTCCCTTCCTATCCTGTCTATCCTTTCTGTAGACGTTGTACTCCCCAAATTCCAGTTCTGCATTCCTTATATCTGTGTGACACCATGTCTCTGATATCCCAACAATATCTGCCTTTGATGCTTTGAGCAATAACTCAAATTCATCAAATTTATTTACCAAACTCCTAGCATTGGTGTACATGCAAGTATACATGCACTTGTTTCTATTCTTAGCTACCCTAACACAACCCATGTGTTTACTTGTACCACAATGACTCCCAGCAGTCTCTGAAATATCCTGCATCTTGTTTTTCAGGCTGCTGCTCATTCCAATAGAAGCAGTGCAAGAATCACTTTCACCTCTGCCAGTGGCTACTGTTAATCTATTAGTCCTTGTATCCCCCCCCCCAAGCTAGCAGTTTTCCGACCCACCTAACACTGCCTCGATAGCATCAGCAAATATTTTGCACCCTTTCTATTTAAGTGTATCCCATCCCTCTAGAAGCAGTCTCTCCTTTTAACAAGTACAGACCAGGCTGAAAAAAATTCTATCCCTTGAGCCTTGCACAACCTTTCCAGGGCCGAATTGATCGACAAGACTCTCATCATATACTCCCTCCTATCATGTCTGGGCAGAATTGCAGACACTTTCAAATTCAACCCTAATTCACGGGTTTTTTTCAACAGTGACCTGTACTTGTAATTCTGCCGGTCTCCTACCCTTAATATCATTAGTGCTAACGTGTACAACTATATCACCTTTTGTGCCCTTAAAAGATGATATCCGCTCTACAACGTCATCAACCTTTGCCCCTGGCAGACATACCCTGTTTCTGTTCCACCTATCCTTTTTACAAAGCATGTTCCCCGTTTCCCTGACAATAGTCACCAAGAACTACTATATTAGGTATACAATACCTAATATTAGGTATAGGTATATATATTAGGTATATAATTTGCTCTAACATAACAGTATGGGCAAAGTCATTCCCCCAGGATAAGATTTGAATGACTGCTTTTGAACTACACTATTATTGTTGTCTTTATATAATCTTTTGAGTTTATATCCATAATTCTCTAACATTAATTTACATTTCCTAGATTTTTCTGACTCTCCTAAGAAATCAGTTCCTTGAAAGGAATGACACAATGAAATAAACTTGAGCAAACAGCCCAACTTAATTCTATTACAGGTTTTTCTTCCAGACCTGGCAATACCAGATTTTTTTTTTTTTTTTTCCCTTGTAGGAGTTTAGTAAATTAGTTTTGCACAATAAAGATAAATGTGGTGAATGAACTGAAATGTAAATCAAACCTTGCTGTTACTTGAAGACTCCTTGCAACAAGTGGCAGAGAATGAATATTTGCAGTTATACAGAACACTTAATGGCAAGCCACTATATCCAAAAAATAAAATTTTTGAAGCACACCATAGTTTTGTTATCTCATTCTCTTTGATAAACAGCCTTTTAATATTATCTAATTAAACTTACAGAAGTATTTCACTTACAGATGAGTAACATAATACAGAACAGCCCATGCTTCCATTGGAGATCCATCTTTAGCAATAACATAAAAGTTTATCTACAAAAAAAAAAAAAAAAAAAAATAGGACTTTGGTCAAGTAACTGATTATTCGTATGGGCCAGTTATTAAGCATTAATAATTTATACTTCCAAACACAAAACTAAATATTGTAATTAATATGCAATTTCATTAATCCCAATGTATGCAACCTTCTCATTTTTTTCAAGAAATATGCCTTCTGCACTGGAAACAGCAAATTAAAATTAACTTCACTAGCTACTATCAGGTCTACTGTGAAATTTGTCCAGAGAATTCACATGTAAATTCTCTGGACAAATTACATAATAAATACATTTCTGTTTATACTCTATGCATTCATCATGGCCTACTTCACCATAAGTTTTATTGCAACAGATAAATAAGTATACTAGTTAAGAATGGGCCATACATTTCTTATAATAATAAGTGAGTATATATACTACTGTGTATGGCAAAATTAGAATGAGTAAGTTAATGATTAAAATAAAAAGGAAGTTAAGTGGGAGAGGATATCTGGCATTTTGAATGCTACTCTGTCTTCTTCTGTCCTACAGTAAAAAGAAAGGAGAGGGGAATATATAATAAACATTTAGAAACATATGAAATAATATTTCAAAAACTTGGTCATGAAGTGAAAAACTATGAGCTCTGATGATATATACATTTTATAAAGTACAAAAGCTTAGCTGAATTCCTAGTTGCAGGCTTACAAAACACAACTTGACTAACCTACATGAGGGAGGGGGTACTACCGAAGTGATCCGTACAGTCCTCTAAGATAAAGACTGTCATCTGATCTCTCCGTTCATTGGCCCTATAGTAAGGGGGGAGTCTAATTGATGGTGGGGAGGAATGAAATCCAGTGTTGTTAGCAGCAGCTGACTACAACTGTTAGAGTCCACTATTCTGACTGAGTTAAGTTGTTAGTGGAAGGTCTGTGGCTGGTTGTGGGATGGGAGGGACCACTGTGCTAAGTGACACAAATGCGGTGGTCGTCACAGGGAATTCTAGGAGGCACACCATGGGCAAACTTAGTACTATGTGTGATTATGAATTGGGCTTGCCGGCACAAATTAGATGTCTCTTAAGTCAAAAACAAAAAGAATGATGCTAAAAATAAACAAGCAGAAAACTATCCTCTTTTCATGCAAACATTCCATTTCGTTCCCAAGGCATGTTTATGGCATTGGTGAATCCATTACTCTCCTCTTTGTGGTGGTTGGAAGAAAGTTTAGCAAGACTTCCTTTAAAATAGTAAATCAGTGTCAGCTGGAGATGGGGGATGGCGTGTTTTCCAACGAAGTTTGAGGAGAGGCTTGCTTGTATCTATAAACTTCCTGAGTTTTGTTCCGAATAAATGGAAGGATGTTAAGATTATAAGTGACCATTGCCTGCTGTTCTGAGATGCAGTGGTGTTTTCTGTCACTAGCCTCTAATTCTCCCTGTGTCTGGGGAGGGGATGGCTGAAGTGTTCTCAGGCATTCATAGGACTGCCCAATATAAACTACCCACTCGATGGAAGTTTGTTCCAATGAACAAGTGCTGCTGGCTGAAGGAAAATTTTCACATCTATCCAACAACCAACCTTCCTCAATTTGAATTTATGCCACTTCATGTGTGCAGTCAGAGCAAAAGGAAGGATCTGGAGGTGACAGGAACATTCATCAGTATTCAACCACATACAGCCACCTACTTGAGTTTGATAGTAAGGCAGCTTCACTAATGACCAATAGTACCAATTCAAAAGGCATTTAAGAGTGGCACCATTTTGACATCAATTAACTCCAGAATAGTGGCAGAAAGTGATGGATCTTGCTACAGAAGCATTTCATACTAACACAGTTTCAGTGTGTATAATTTCCATGGAGCACTTCACACAGAGATGATGCACTCCAACAGGAATCTTGTTTATGATGATGATGACAGTTATTATATGGAGTTGTTTCACCTAATATGAACTTACTCCACTGGTTGTAGCACAAGAAACCATTGTCCTAAATGGACATTTTTCACAATTATATTTTTGAATTAAAAATGCTTTATGTGACTGTGTATATATGGTCGTGTATGCATTTGTGTGCGTGCACACATGATCACACATGTGTGAGTATGCTATTTAATGATAGAATCTAAAACAAAGCACAAATGGTTATAACAGCCACAAATGGAAGGTAATTAAAATAATGTATCAAACAAAACTAATGCCATCAAACTAACAACTGAATGTTGTAGGCAGATGTGCCTACAACATAGGGATAAATGTATTAAGCTAAAAATGGAGTAAACTTAGTATATGAGGAACCTGGTATGCAAATCAAGAGCCAAAACAATGTGCATAAGCACATTGTTCATTAGACAAAGAGAACAATAAAATAAAAATATTATTTTATATACACATATAAAAATGCCAATTACTGATAGAATGCATTTAACGAGCATTATTGTAACTATCTGTCTCTGATTACATTCTCAGTTATGTATCTAGGCTAAAAAACTAATTAAACTGCCAGCTAAGTTAAAAAATTGGTTACACTTAAAACAATTTAGCAGCTTCTTGGCAGAATAACAGCTAGCTACTAGCTTATATATATATATATATATATATATATAATATTTTTAAAAAGTAAGAGATTACCTCAATCTTTTTCGTGGAATGCTTCCAGTCAATTCTCTCTCATATGTGACGAATAAAATAAGATTAAAAAAATTGTCAAAAAACGAATTAATGAATTCCTACACTCATAGAGATATGACCAAATCCGATGCGCAATGGAACCAAAAGCAGAGAGCCCCAACCCAATCCCGAAACACATCAAACCACCACAGCAAGACCATGAGTGTGAGAAGACATTGTGTCATAATAAATAGTTAAAACTGGTTCCGATAATAATTAAAATCACTGGTTAAAAACACTATTAAAAAGATTAAAAACTATTTAAAATTAAACAGATTAAAAGTTACGATTTGGATGAATACTCAAATTAAACGAAATGCACAGCCGTTTCCCTTCCTTAAGCAGACCACGCTTTTCGGCTGATCGCCATGTTGAATCGTAACTTTTAATCCGTTTAATTTTAAATAGTTTTTAATCTTTTAATTGTGATTTTAATTATTTATTATTGGAACCAGTTTTAACTATTTATTATGACACAATGTCTTCTCGCACTCATGGTCTTGCTGTGGTGGTTTGATGTGTTTTGGGATCGGGTTGGGGCTTTCGGCTCCGTTGCGCATCGGATTTGGTCGTATCTCTATGAGTGTAGGAATTCATTAATTCATTTTTTTCCAATTTTTTCATCTTAATTTATTCATCACATATGAGAAAGAATTGACTGGAAGCATTCCACAAAAAGATTGAGGTAATCTCTTACTTTTTAATATACTAAAATCGTGGAAGTTATTGAGCCCTGTAGCTCTAATTTTTAATAAAATATTTTTATAATTCTCTTTGTCTAATGATTTTTCTCATGCAGAGTGTGAGTGCATTTATTCCTATAATATATGTATATTATTAAATTTCTTTAATACTGTTTATTTCCACTTGCATGGGTTCATAGAGTCATGTCTAGCATTTTGCTAATTGAAGGCAAAAATAACAATGAACAGACAATGCTTGTTGCATCCATCAATATTTTATAGTAGATGATGCACATCTCTCCATAACCAATTTCTAAGGGTTCGATGGGCCACTACACTAACACCTAAATATAAACTGTAAACTCTTTCCTTCTTAAGTTTTTCTAAGCCATTACAGTAAATTAATGGTAGGAGCATTTGTCCTAAATTCTTGTTTTTGCCTCTATTTAGCAATATGTAACATTTTCCTAACAAACATACCTACAGTTTCCAGGAACATCACTAGCACAGAAGGGAAATTAAGCTCCCAAAATACCAGAGTACCAATTTTACACTTCTTCAATCATACACTCACCCCCCCCCCCTTTACTTATTGTTACCTAGCAATTTCAGTACTCCAATCTCTTAGAGTAATTCAAGGGAAGAAGTTGTTTATTTCTATTCAAAATTCTTTAATTATTTTTGTCCTCATTTATTCAATGTAAGTGAAAATTAACAGATTAAAGAAATACATTTTCAAATACAATGCTCTAATATTGCTACACTTCATTAAGATGGTGCACATTATATTGTACAAAACAATTCAATTTATAATACAAAATAGTATATAGACTAAAACAATGTTCATATACGGGGTGTGCTTCTAAGCTAGAGCAACAAAATTACAGGGGCAAATCTATATAACAAAAGTTAAAAAAGTTCATATGAACACATATCCAGAAAGGTTTCCTTTCTCAGTTATAGCCTTTTTCATATATTTGAAAAGAAAGCAGCAGAAACCTTTTAAAAAATCTAAAATATTTTGATTGACCTCCAGATGAATTACTAGATGTTCCTTTGAGTATATGCTGGGATATGTTTCCAGCATGGTACTCCATCTAGTTCAACGTAGTGGTACATAACCATCTGACTATAATGCAGAAAAAGAATTTCAAGATAAATAGAATGGTGACGTTATGCATTGGCCGCTCTGATTTCTTGTTATGGGAACAGCTTAAGACTCTGGTTTGAAGAAATGAAGGTGTGCTGAGAGGTTTGAGACACTTTGCACATCTGCAAATGCAAAATGTGGTGAAAGGACAATTAGTATAAAAGAGAGATAGTCATATTTTCTCTTCCATGTACCTAAAGAGCACACCCCATGAAAAAATCTCTGTTCATCATTTTTCACACATAAAAAGGGTGACAACTCAGAATGGAAGAATTTCCAGAGATCCATTTATATGACTTTCTAACTTGCTATAGTATGTAGAAATACTTCTATAATTTTGTATGCATAATTTAGGAATGGCTTGAGTGTATTTATGTATGTACAAGCACATGCATTGTTATCAGGTTTTCAAAAAAATCTTAAACATTATTGCACTCCTTGAACAGGTCTTGGCAGATCTCCTGCCTGGAGAATTTCATTTCTCTTGTTAACTGCTTGAGTACCAATTTACAGCATATTTTCTTATAATCTAATGCATCTATAATGGTTAATACACTTCTCCATGAACACCCTAGTGATTGGTGTCATCACACATGTGTGTTACCATCTTGCCTTTCTGAATCATTTCAATCAAAATGTGCATTTTCTTTAATGCACACAGACTTTGGTCTTCCACTCCTTGTCGGTCACAAATGTCAATCACTCCTTTAAAATGTGAATGCCATCTATGAACATTGCTTATATCAACAGTGTCTTGTTAGTCCGCACTTTCCTTAATCTATAAACAGCTGAGTTTTCTCCTAGTTTGAACAGGAATTCTATTACTGAACATTGGCAGAAACAGACAGTTTCACTGTTCAGAACTTCAATTCTGTAATAGACAGAACCTTTTATTTTAGCATGTTTACATCATAATATCTATACAAGCAATACATAAAACTTCATGATATCAACTCAATTACAAAAAAATTTTCTACCCAAGAGGCACTATCTGTGGACTGACTCTTGTATGTATGTATAAATAAGCAGAAATGCAAGTACTTCTAATAATAAAAGAAATTCAAAATAAACTATACATACCCCATGGAAGATAAGTGACAATGACTTGATAAACACCAATACACCCATTAAGTAGTGAATTTTAAAGGCTTCTTCCCTAAAAGAACACAATTAAAGTAATCAATTTTAATAATTATTTATAGGGTATTTTTCTAGTGTTCTGATTTCCAAATTCATTTAAATCTGAACTGATCGAATGCATGCTGAATTCTGTATCTATCAAGAAAAAAATATTGTTTGAATCTGAGCCGAGCTATATATTTTTTTGCACAATTATAACACACATTTGTCGAGTTTGGATATCTTTATTTTATTGCATGTCTCAATTGTCAATGAATCAGCACCCGTTACTGATCTAGCAACTCCCAAACTGCAATCTCATCACAACAAATGGCAACTGACATGAAGAATTTAAAGCTTTCATAATAATATCAATGTTCAGTATGTTTAATTTAATCCATCTCAAAAAAAATCATCATTAGAATTTCAAACAGTAGTAATGTTGACATTTTTGTATTTTATTGACAACAGCTAAAAATACTTATAAAAAACTTTTTCATGATATTGTTATGTACTGCTGGCTGAATATTTAGCCCACATGCAATCACATGAAAGTATACACAAGAATTTGCTAGCTAATTATGTAGCACATTTGGCAGGGTTGTTAATGACAGTAATGGTCGTGTGCTACTGCAACAGGATCTAGAAAATTTAGGTAAATGGAGTTTAACATTAACAAATGCAAAGTACTGCATATGGGTAGAAGTAACCACAGAGAAACATACCAACTGTGTGGTACTACCCTTAGGGTGGTAGAAAGTGAAAAAGACCTGGGAGTAATTGTGCAGTCAGATATGAAGTTTTCTGAGCAATGCAGAAAGGCTGCAAGAGCAGATCATGGGGTTTTGTCAATGATATATAGGAATTTTGCTAGCAGGGAAAAGGAGGTGATTACCCCTTTGTATAAGGCAATGGTCAGGCTGTGCCTTGAGTACTGCATACAGGTCTGGAAGCCTCATTTTAGGAAGGATGTAGATTTGCTTGAGCGGGTACAGAAAAGGGCAACAAGATTGGTGAGGGGAATGAAGGGATCCTCTTACCAAGAGAGGCTTAAGTTCTGCAAATTGCAGTAGCTGGAGACTAGGCATCTGCAAGGTGATCTAATTGAGGTGTATAAGGCTTTGAATGGGTCAAGCATGCTGAATTCTGATGGGATTCTTCCACTTGCTCAGATTACGAACCTAAGGGGACATAAATTCAAATTGAGGAAAGGCAGTTGTAGAATAGATGTGCGGAAATTTGCCTTTAGCCAGTGAGTGGTTAATTGCTGGAAAAAACTTCCATCTGTCATTGTGGAAGTTGATAGCTTAAATAAATTCAAGGAGCAACTGGACAAAGATTTAGAGAGAATGGTTGTGTGAATTTTTTTTTTTTTTTTTTTTTTGGTTGATGCTACATAAGCTCATACGCTTGCTTTCTTGCATTACATGCCTCTTACCATTTACAACCCATCCAATAAGCACTTCTTGAACTTTTTATTTTAAAAAATGAAGCCAAATATTACCTTGGAAAGCACCGAAAGTTACTCCAGAGAGAAGGAAAATGATCATTTTCCAAAGAATTCATAGTAATATATATATATATAAAAAAAATCAAAATTACTCTGATGCAAAGGGATTAATATCCAAACTACCAAAATTATAGACATGCGGGGATCATTTTGAACCTTATTTATAATAGTTTTTCAATGTTTAATAAAGAAATCAAAGGGAAAATTTTTTATTGGATAACTGTATTTGGGTAGCAGCAAACTCTGATAAAAAAAAAAAAGCTTAAGGATAATTGTATAGTTTGAAGGTCTACAAGCACTGCAGACAAACTACTAGTAAAACTCATGGTATTTTGTCAATATAGGAATTTTGCCAGCAGGAATACAATTATCCCATTGGAAAAGGCAATTGTTAAGCCAAATCTGGAATAGTGCACAGAGGTCTGGAAACAGCATTTTAGGGAGAATGTAGATCTGTTAAAAAGGATTCAAAAAACATCAATAAGAAAAGTTAGAAGCACAAAAGGATATGCACAAGACTGAGTGTTAACTGCAGTGTTGGGGGAACTAAATATCTGCATGGTGAAGTAAGTGAGGTGTTTAAGGTTACGTAAGCTAAATGCTGATGAAATCTTTACTCTTTTCCAGATGACATACACAAGGAGACATATTTAAATTGAAAAAAGGAAGGTTGCAGAATAGATGTTAGGATTTTAAAATTAGCCAGAGATGGTTGCATTTTAAAAATGGTTGCATAACATTTAAAAGGAAGGAGAAAAAAGCTTTCTTCAAGCCAGAAGAAACACAAGCAGACTTTCAACACAAGCAAAGATAATCTGCTTAGCATTATCAGCTAACTTGGACTGTTCAGAATTGCCTACACCAGAAGTTTGTGATTCGGTGCTTTTCTCTGAGAAGGTAATTAATTTGTCTTATTTTTTTTTTTTTTATTTCTTTTTGATCATGAAATCAATTTCTGCATGAGTTGGCACCATGCATTGGTGACCACTTGTTTCATTTTTCAATTTGGTAAACAAAAGGTGCTCATATGGCTTTACTTTCCCCACCTAACTTTATCTTTAAATAGATCTGCGTGCAGCTGACTGTTTCAGCAGTCGAGTTGAGCAATCAACTTCATAAATCTTTTTTCACTTCAGTGGTATGCTTTAATTGAAACTGTTTCGATACGACTTTCCTGTTTTTGCACTTCTTTCTAGATTGTAGTAAATGAATACCAGATATTCATCCGCTTTCAGAGGAAGGTACACAGCACAGCCTACTACCACCAAGTGCTCAATTTTTTCTTTTAATATCCTTTCTATTCCAGGTTTTAGTCCTACCACGACAGGGGCATTTATCAGTATTAAGTACCATAGATAGTTTTCAATAAGGAACCTCACATGCTTTCAGGTTGGTTAGTAGGTGCTCGATATGCACCCTGTAATGTCCCCTTCTAACAATAATATTGAAAGGTCATCACAATAGTATACAGCAGAGGTTCCCAAACTTTCTCGGTTCACGGCACCCTTAGTGTGTCCCAGTAATTTTTTCATGGAGCCCCTGGGCCAAAACCTAACACAGTGGTTTTTGATCTTTTAATAATCCGATTCTGTATGTGTGTATATATATATACTATATAAGTTATTATAATAATATAATTATAAACAAAATTACAATTCATAATACAAATTATACATAGTTATATAATAATTTTATTCTTTATATAGAAGTTTTATTCTTTATATAATAAAGATCAATTATAGATCACTACAAAGTTAAAAAGATACAGTACAATGGATGCCATACACCTTTTTATAATGAAATAAATATATAAATTTCAAAAAAAAAAAGTTTAAGTAACTTAAATCCAAATTACATGGCACTCCTGGAATGTTGGTGTGGCACCCTAGTGTGCTGTAGCACCCCGGTTGAAAACCAGTGGTATACAGTTTGGCATCACTTTGATTACTGCCATCCATAGGAATCAAAAATGCACATTTTTCAACACCATCACAACCTCTTCTTTCACTAGCAATGCTTGCTGTTTGTTCTTTTGCATTCATATTTTTTTATTATTGAGAAAAATATTTTTGAACAATGCACATACATACTCAGCATATCATTTTTTTCTTTTTAAATGAAACCCCACACATGAAAGATATTAGAACCTATAATACATAGAATTATAGTATATGGGCTAAAGATTCAGAAAACACTTATTGCCCTCAGACTAATTTCTATAGACTAAGTTGAGAATACAAGTAAGGTATGTTGTTCCAGAACACATAAATAGAACGGATAAATGAGGAAAAGAAAATGTTCATTCTGTGACTCTAGAGTTAGACAATGGATAGACGTTGACTGGTTGTTGCAATATTGGACTGGTTTGGAAGAGAGTGGGATAATTACTGATAACAATTAAGAAGAACAATGCCCATTGGAGTATTTATTAGTTAAGGCATGAAGCAGAAACTGAACATATATGGGACAGAGAGTAGGGTCATTAATTAACTTGACTGCCCTCTTCTAAATGCAAACTAGAGACTTGAGAGGTTTTCAGAGCACCAACCTAGAAGTGGGAACAATATTCCATGGTAGGGTGGATTTGAGATTTGTACAGAGTGAGTAGCTGCTTACAAGAAAAGTAACACTGAGTTTTTTAAAAAAAAAACAGTTTTTTTTTTTTTTTTCTTTTTGATACAAAGGAAGCAATATTGTAATTGTGCTTATTACCAAGAAAGATTAGAATACCTAACAGAAATGTGATCTTTTCTATAAATCTAAATGTCATTAAAGATGAGCATAAGGCACAGTACTCTTTTTTGCAGAAAACATGAAAGGGCTGAGTTTTAGAAGGGTTGAAATTAACTAAGTTTTCTTTGTCTCCCCCCACCCCAGGATTACCCAGAGATTGGCATTTAAGGAATTCATGGTGGATATTTGTGAAGTTGAGGCTGTTCACATAGAGCAACATTTCTCAAACTGAAAAGTGGAATGCAGTGTGCTATCATCAGCAAAACTATGGATAGAATTTCCAGTGAATGGAAGATCATTACTATACAAGAGGAAAAGAACTGAACCCTTGAATTAGAATTAGCAGAAAGTTAGATGACAGAGAGCAATCCATCTACCATCACCAGCAGTCAGAGAGAAAACTAAATACTCATTTACAAAAAAACAGTTGGCAAATCATAAGATGAAAGCTTGTTTAGAAGATCTTTATGCCAAACAGCTCACCAAAAGTCTTAGAAATGTCAAGAGCAACTGCTTGAGTTTCAAACTTTTTCAATCAGTCCAAAGATGAGTAACATATGCCAGTATAACACCAGTGGATCCATACTGGTGCTTATTGATCGAGACAAGTTTTTTTTTTTTTGGTAGTTGTTGGCGCATCGACTTCTGTGGCACCTCCCAAGGTTTTTGCAGTGCTTTGATCCAAGCCCGAGGCGGGATTTGAACCAGCGACCTTTGGGTTGCCAGACAAGCACTTTACCCACCCGGCTAGCCCGGTCGGCTCGAGACAGTTGTAGCTTGGCGGGTGGATTTCTTCATTACTTAGAATAGAATAGAGATAAGTGCAATAGTGATAACTGGATGGAAAGATTTATTCCCAAATATTCCCAAAAATTTGGGTATTGTTTCCCCATTCAGAACTTAAAGAAATTCGATTAATATGAATATAAATTTAAACTAATCCCAAAAATTAACTTCACATCTCTTTTAAGAAACTCATGGAAGAATACAGGAGGCAGTGAGTGGACTGTAATGGGTATGGTAGGAGGTAATTTACCAAGATTGTCAATACAAGAGTTAAAAGAAAAATAGGATGCTAGTAAGTTGGCTTTATGTTTAGGATGTAATAGAACCATCGAGTTTCAACAGACATGGGAGAATGGATGGAAGGATGGATGGAATTTGTGGCCAATAGGTTTAGCAAGAGACCAGATTACTTCACTACCATTTGGACAAGAAGCAAGCCTTGGAAGAAGCAAGTTTTCTATTCTAGCTTAGAACAAGATTGTTTTTATAAGTGTAAATTGTTCCTTTGCATTTTTTCTTAGCAAATCTCTTATTCCATCACATTTTCTGTCACTTGAAGCTAAAAAATCACATCTATATGCAGTATAAACACAAAATAAATGTATTACTTTTATATATTTTAAATAGATGGAAAATGGAGTACATGCATTCTTAAATACTACATATTTCTTTAGCATCTTACGTTGTCTGTTAAAAATAAATTTGGCTTTGTGCCACCCAAGCACGGTACTAAGTACTATAGGTTCTAATACCTCTCGTGTTTGGGGTTCACATAAAAAAAAAAAAAAAAAAACATACAAAGAAATTACAGTTTAATGTGACTGTATGTCTAACACTTTGTCACGTGCACTCAAGTCTGCTGTATCTTTTACATAGCAGACTGATAGTCAATTTATTAACTAAAAAACAATGAAATTTAGTGCACAATTTCAGCAAATTTTTAAAAACAAATTTGCAAATTTGTAAGAATGCACATATGTTTTTTAAGAATGGGCTCTATGGAATATGCATGTATACATAGGTCTGAAGGATATTTCTAATAGTGTCTGTTCGTGTACAAATTATCTAGGAAATATTCGATTAGGTGCTGCCACACCGACTTGAATATTTAATATGCAAACTATCATAAATAAAAGTAAGTGGAAATTTGAAAATAAAGTTTCATAATACACAATGCTCTGAACATACAATCAATAAGTAAAACAGGAGGTAAACCACTATTTTTCTCGGTCAATTCAAGCTACATTATTCTTTTTTTAACCAAGATCCTAGCTGACTTACAAAACATGTACAAAATTAATAGGACAGTAAAAATTAAAATTCTTATTAACACATTCAGCACACCTCCACCTTTTAATATCGTTCTAATACAACTTTTTTTAATATCCTTCTAACACAAACAACTTACCGTTTTCTTTTTAAGACAAAGATCCATGCCCAGCCAGTTATAAAGAATACTAAAGACATGAAGAAATATAACCTGGGAAGAGGGATTTCTCCAGCTGATAAGTAACTGTCTTCATTTCTTTCTGTGATAACCATCTAATTAAAATATAAATATTTTTAAATGTATATATATACCCCCCCCCCCAACTTCTGCAAAAAATATTTCTAACTGCAGCAGGAACCTAATCATCTCTTTCACAATGTAGTATTAATTTGTTCACGAACTATGCCGCAGTTCTCAGAATATGGCACATTATTCTAATAACAAGATAATCAACATGATTCACAAAAGTATTAAAGAATGGTTAACTGAATGCCAGAAACTTTGTTCTAGAGACTAAACATGGGTTTCACCACTTCAAGCCTCCAATAGGCAAAGTGGTGGTATTGCACCGGTGATTGCTAAGTTTCATGCCAGCCCACAGAAATCCATCAGACGGACCAATGCTGAAATCAGAGTGCCCAAGAGCATGGTGCATGACATTCTGAAAAAAGAAAAGTTTAATTCATACAAACTTCAAATCCTGCATCATCTGACCAAGGATGATCCTGATGGTTGATCCCAATATGCTGAGAAGAATCCAAACAAACATGGTATACCAGCTGAGAAAATGCATGGAGAGTCAGGGTGGACGTTGAACACATGGTGTAAATTTCAGCTTTGTAAAGATACATAGTGTAAATCCCATTGATTCCAGACTTTTCAGAGACCCCTATATTATGTATAGATAAAAGTTATTGAGAAGAGAAGAGAAAAACGAAAATGGGGGAAGACAAAATGGAAAGGTGAGGAGGTAGTACAGCTACAAATTGAAAAAGCGAAAAGCACAATAATAAAAGATAAGAAATAATACAAACGCAAGATAGAAATATATACATATATGTTAATACATATATATATTAAGTTAATAGTATAATTTTAAGCTCATAGTATTATGCCTTGTTGCATTTATATTTATTATAGTATTATTAAATACACTTTCTGGCATCTCTCATATTGTGGGATTAACTTCACAACTGGTTGTCATGATTGCAATACCAAGGTACCTGCCCACCCACTGATGAAAGGCCAACTAGCCTCGAAATGGCACCATATGAGTGGTGGTGCCCATCGAGAATAAGTAACAAGTCTTCTCCATTAGTGAAGCTTTACTTATTCAAGGAAGTAAAATACATGGTAACTCATGAAAGATGATCACAATATGAGATACAAATTAAAACGATGCCTTTACACTACAATTGTAGTTTTTGTTTAAGAGCTATCTATGGTGTATCTACACCTATAGTTTATAATACAATGTATATAAGTATACTGTCACATACTGCACAATCCTGGAATCTCTTCAAGTTTCAACAACCAGAATTGCATGAAAAACGACAATACAGTCAGTCCTTGTATGACATGTATTTACACTACACGAATTCGATCATACAAGATTTATAAATAGGGGAACGATATCTTATATAACACGAACCGAATACGATTGTGCACGATTCGCCTTTGTGTTTACAAGAAATGGCAGTCGAATGCAGAATCACCCCCAACCGAACGCAACACGATAGGAATGAAGAGAAGATTCTGAAAATGTATTTATGTTTTTTATATCAGTGAAGGGGGAAACACATTTCGGTATAATCGCAAATGCAATTAGATTGAGTTTACTGCCAGTTTATAACAGATTCCACTAGCAGAAATGCAACTGGAAATTGTTTTAATTTTTTTATGGTAGTAAACCCTAGAAATGTGCTTTAGTAAAATGTGAGGTGTTAATAGTGTATCTGTGCCTTTACAGTGTTGTTTATTCAGTTGCTACACGCGCACAGCTTTGTTTATGTGTATCAAGCGTGCCTCCTCATTTTGTAATTGTGCTTAATTCCCTAAAAATGAGTAAAATACTTAAAAGGTGTGAAAAGGAAGCATCCTGGTGAAGACACTGCAGATTCAGAGAGAAAAAGAAAAGCAATATCGATAAACAGAGGTGGACTGGGTCAAAAATTCTTACCCGGGAAAATTTATAGTGGCCTCATACTACGGTTTATGGCCAAAATCACACCGGCCTCCGGGGTTTCCCCGGTAAGGCTTATGGCCAGTCCACCTCTGTCGAAAAAAAATATGAAATTGTGAAACACTTTGAGCGAAATGAAAGACCGTGTGATATTGCACATGCTACAGACCTAAATGAGGCAACGCCGAGAATTACAAAGAATGCAGAGAAAATAAAAACAACTTTCATAGCAGGAACAACTCAAAGTGTAATTAAAATCTATTAGATTAAGACACAAAGAATTGGAAGAGATGGAACGGCTGTCATCTGTTTGGATAGAAAATCAAACAAAAAACAAGTTTGCTTACGATAGAAGCAAAAGCATTAGCAATATTTTATTATGTAATAGTCATAATAAAATACTTACGTATTTTATTACGATTATTTATTGTGTTTGGTAATGTTTTGGTTACAAATGTGTGTTCAATTTTGGGTGATCGGCACTTAACCCTATTTTTCCCATAGGGACTGTTGTTTACGTAGCACGATTTTGCATTGCACGAGGGTTTCTAGGAACACAACTATCGTGCTATACGAGGACTGACTCTACAGTGTCCTCTGTTTCTAACATAAAGTATGGCCATGGCAAAGTAAAAATATAAGTAAAAAGATAAGGAAGGATATATAAAAAAGCTTGCATGTAATTTACAGTTGACACAACGAAGGAATTGAATCATATCATTGGTCACGTCATCGCTGGAGATTTGGGTATTGTTTCCCCATTCAGAACTTAAAGAAATTCGATTAATATGAATATAAATTTAAACCAATCCCAAAAATTAACTTCACATCTCTTTTAAGAAACAACTTTATCAAGACCTCTTAGATTATTGTATACTTTTGGCTTACAAGCACAACACCCCCAGTTGAATCATTCTAGATGTGGTTAACACTGTTTTCTACAAACTTGTCAAAAATTATTCTAAAATTAAGTCTTAATCTGTTATTAATAAATGTTTTTAATATTAAAACTTAACCAAAATTAAAATGCAGTTACACAAATTACAAAAACATTTTATTATTACCCACGTGGATAAGCATCCAACAATTATGCATTCGTCTGCAAGACTTTCTGCTTTTACCTTAAAGAAGGAACTTCAGTCTAGTGACTCTTATAAATCCCACAATGGTCACTACCAAAAATAATATTGGCTTTGAACAAAATATTGAAATTATATATAAATAATTTTAACTTCCTTTATGTATATATCATACTCAAATTCCACAAAACGCCAGTTAGTTTCGGGTTTAATACCTCCTCTAAAAACAGTCATGCCCAGGTTCCTGGCAAAACCCATTCTGGACATACTACCCAATTTTTCTTCAGTGTATCAGTCTATCGACTGGTTTGCCCCTTTGATGAGCTGTCTCCATTTCTCCCAGTCTTGTGCTAGGTGTTTCACTTCTGCACAGCTTTGAAGCCCAGTTTCCTTCAGAATTGTATTTATGATAGTGTTTCTTGGTCTTCCTTGTTTTCTTTTTCCCGATATTTTGCCTTCCAGCACATCCAGTAACATCCCTCTATGCCTCATGTCCGATCATGTGTGTCCGAACCATTGTAGCCTTTGTCTTCTGATTCTTCTTAGCAATTCTCTTTTTTCTCCTACACGTTGTTGTTTGTTTTACAACTACCCAATAGTAAAATTATTCTTAATAATCTACTAGTTTTAAATAAATAGCACACCTGTAACATTACAGATATACAAACATTTGACTTCCATAGTCTTTTCACCAGCATCAATCTGGATAATCTAAATAACATTCTTCATAAAATTTATTGGAAACACAAACATATAATCAAATGTAATGCCATCTGCTACAATAATCTGGTCAAACTGCATATTTTTATCAATTTTGTCTTTGACAGAAATACCATTTTTATCAACAAATTCAAGGTACACCAATGGGCAGTAGGGGATCATGTATTATGGCACATTTATACCTTTATTGGTTTGAAATTTCCTTTCCCAAGAACATTATATTCTTTAGACACGTTGACAACATACGTGCATTTAACTATCCTAATTTTCTTGAAGATTTTGGCTATCTATATCCCCAAGAACTTTTGTTGGAAAAAACCAATCCTTGTGACCACACAGCTAATTACATGAACTTGGATAAGTATTAATGATGGGTCTACTATTATTAACATTTACAATAAATGTGATGCCTTTAAAATTAATGTGGTAAACTTTACTCATTGGCTATCAAATATTTCTAAAAATGTCCATTCTAATATTATTCTTTCTCAGAGTCTAAGAAGTGCTACTATATGTAACAACTGTAATATTGTGATTAATAACATTAGAAAATGTTATTAATTTCGTACATTCTTCAATAAACTGTTGTTTATTGAAGAATGTACGAAATTGAAGAATGAAGGAAAATTTTTATATTCCTTACTTGGCTAATAATTTTATTTTTTTTTTTTTTCAGTTAATTCATTTCCCCTATCTCATTTGTTTAGGTATTTAGCATTAGTAGAGGCATATGATGCAAGAAAGCAAGCTTATACAGCAAAAAAAAAAAAAAAAAAAAAAAAAACAAAAGAAAAAAAAAAGTGTATTTTTGTATATAACACACCTAGTTGCTACTGTATTCTTTGGCGGAAAACTACGGTGGAAACCTACGAATGCAATTTGCAGGATGCTTGTATATGAACACTAACTTATCCACTGGGGATGTCTTCTTATTAAATTTTTATTTCTTTTTTTTTAGATGTTTTTATTTATTTATTTCATTTATTTCGTTTTGTGGTAGGACAACAGCATCTTATTGGTGATATTTCATATTTTGGCCAAAGCATTTGGCTTGGGTGCTGGTCTAAATTATCTCCCCTTTTGGCATTTAATTCAGTTTACTTTTGCCTTACTTTTATTTTACTCAAATATTAGTGCCAATGAACTTTCAGCTCAGGAAGAACTAAATGCTAGTGAGCATACAGAATCCACTGATAATCTATAACCTTCCTGTACATTTTTTTTCCCCTATGTCACCAGAGTCTTCAGTTCATTTCCATTCATTCTGATCTATACCTTGAACAATAGATAATATAATTTAGAAATGATAATTTACAAGTGTGTGATTTTCCATGAATATTTGAAATGAACCAGTCTTTTACCACATGGATAATGCAAAGTTAGTTTATTAATTAAATGCTTTGATGTAATTCCTAAATGTGACATTTCAGGATCCATGCCACCTCCCATCATCAAAGCATTATTATTGTGGCCTAAACCAGGGTTTGAGTTTTTAGCTCAGGAAGAACCAAATGCTAGTGAGCATACATGAAATCAGATGAGATGTAGGATACAGAATCCATTAATAATTCATAATTATCCTGTGCATATTTCTTCTCTCTTGTCAGGATCATCAGTTCATTTTGGTCTTTACCTTGAACAACAGATAATATAATTTGGGAATGACACTACTGATGACTGTCCAGGGATTAATACAGTCTGTCCTCGTATAGCACGATAGTTGCGTTCCTAGAAATCCTCGTGCAATGCAAAATCGTGCAATATAAACAACAGGCCCTATGGGAAAAGTAGGGTTAGGTGCCGACCACCCAAGATTGAACACACATTTGGAACCAAAACATTACCAAACACAATAAATAATCGGGTAATTTTAATCGTTATAAAATACTTACGTATTTTATAACGATTAAAATTCGTAATAAAAATAATATTATATTATAATAAAGTATTTTTAGTATTTTTTAATACTAAAAAAGTATTTTTTACGGATAAAATACGTATTTTATTCGTAAAAAATTTATTATATTAAATAAAATAGTCGTAATAAAATACTTACGTATTTTATAATACGTAAGTATAAATTATAATACGTAAGTCGTAATAAAATATTGCTAATGCTTTTGCTTCTATCGTAAGCAAACTTGCTTTTTGTTTGATTTTCTATCCAAAGAGATGACAGCCGTTCCATCTCTTCCAATTCTTTGTGTCTTAATCTAATCGATTTTAATTACACTTTGAGTTGTTCCCGCTATGAAAGTTGTTTTTATTTTCTCCGCATTCTTTGTAATTCTCCGCGTTGCCTCATTTAGGTCTGTAGCACGTGCAATATCACATGGTCTTTCATTTCGCTCAAAGCGTTTCACAATTTCATATTTTTTCTCTATCGACAGAAGCGGACTGGCCATAAGCCTTACGGGGGAAACCACGGTGGGCCGGAGGCCGGTGTGATTTTGGCCATAAACCGTAGTATGAGGCCACTATAAATTTTCCCGGGTAAGAATTTTTGACCCAGTCCGCCTCTGTTTATCGGTATTGCTTATTTTTTTTCTCTCTGAATCTGCAGTGTCTTAGCCAGGACGCTTCCTTTTCACACCTTTTAAGTATTTTACTAATTTTTAGGGAATAAAGCACAATTACAAACGAGATGGCACGCTTGATACACATAAACAAAGCTGCGCGCGTGTAGCAACTGAATAAACAACACCGTAAAGGCCGAGATACACTATTAATTAACACCTCACATTTTACTAAAGCACATTTCTGGGGGTTACTACCATAAAACAATAAAAACAATTTCCAGTTGCGTTTCTGCTAGTGGTATCTGTTATAAACTGGTAGTAAACTCCATCTAATTGCATTTGCGATTATATCGATAGCTGGAATTGTGTTGGTTTTTACGTTATTATGGTGAAATGTGTTTCCCCTTCACTGATATAAAACACATAAATACATTTTCAGAATCTTCTTCGTTCCTATCGTGTTGCGTTCAGTTGGGGTGATTCCGCATTCGACTGCCATTTCTTGTAAACACAAAGGCGAATCGTGTATAAGCGAATTCGGTTCGTGTTATATAAGATAACGTTCCCCTATTTATACATCGTGTATGATCGAATTCGTGTAATGCAAACACGTGTTATACGAGGACCGACTGTATTTGAAATGAATCACTATTTTACCACATAGATAGTGTAAAGTCAGTTTACTAACTAAATACTTTAGCGATTCTTCATGAATTAAGAATCTGCAGATAGAGGAACCACTAGGTGGTAGTGATCACAGTGTGCTGAAGTGGAATTTACTCAAAGAGGTAACTACCATCAGGGGTAAAGGGAAGGGTTATTGCTTTCGTAAAGGCAACTACGATGGCCTGAGACAGTATTTAAATTGTATACAGTGGGACCAAGTGATGATGTTACCAGCAGCAAATTCAAAATGGGAAGCATTCAAAGAACTTATCTTGGAAGCTACTAGGCTTTACATACCAACTAAGAAATATTGTTTAAGGTTTACGCCTAAATGGATGTCAGATGAACTAATGAGACATATAGCAGAGAAGAAAAATGCTTGGGATACATATAAATTAACATGTGAAACAGAAGCCTATGATAGATATAAGATGATCTGTAACCAAGTTACAAAGGAGGTTAGGCAGGCGAAGGCAGATTACAAGAAATCTTTGGCAAAGGATGCAAAGAGTTCTTTTCTTATGTAAACTCTAGAAGGAAGGGGATGAATCAGATAATCAGATTGGTCCACTTGATATCGATGGTTCAACTGTTGATGATCCTGCTCAGGTAGCTAACAAACTAAATGAATATTTTGCATCGACATTCACACATGAGGAGTTATTCAGCGAGGGGAATACCAGATAGAATGCCAGAGGTGTATTCAACTCTGGCAGTAAGCTAGATAATCTTGTAATAACTGAGAGTAAAGTGGAGGAGACATTGTTGAAGATAAACACAAGAAAGGCACCTGGGGTGGATGGGATCTATCCAGTTATATTAAAGGTGGCAGCAAAGGAAGTAAGCAAACCCTTAGCCATAATTATGAGAGCTTCCTTGGATTCAGGGGAGGTACCCATAGACTGGAGATGTGCAAATGTGACCCCAATTCACAAAGGAGGATCAAAAGCTGACACAAGTAATTATAGACCTGTTAGTTTAACGTCTGTTCCAGGAAAATTAATGGAGGCACTGGTTAAGGAAGCACTGCAGGATCATCTGGACAAGACTTCAGTTATAGCTCGGATACAGCATGGTTTTGTTAAGGGGAAGCCTTGCCTGACCAATTTGATTGGATACTATAATGCAGTCACAAAAGAACTGGATGCAGGGAATAACTTTGATATTGTATACTTGGATCTTAGAAAGGCTTTTGATACTGTTGCACATGGAAGACTGCTGCACAAATTGGAGCAGTGTGGCATTGGAGGCTGTTATTTTGGGTTTTTTTAGGAGCATTAGCAACTAAGGCCATATTGCTCCGGGAATATGCGGTGGTCATTCCCTGACCTTTCCGCATCCTCCGTATTTGGTGGTGACGGGCTCGAACCCCGGTCTAATCAAGAAGCGTGTGCTACGCACTGCTGCTCCTTCCCACCTGGCTACGGAGGCGCGTGGCATTGGAGGCAAATTGCTGCTAGGGATAAAGGGGTGGTTGAGGGGGAGAAGACAGAGAGTGGTAATCAATAGACACTGCTCATCGTGGCTTCAAGTTATTAGTGGAGTCCCTCAGGGTTCAGTGTTAGATCCATTATTGTTTTCTGTATTTATAAACAATATTGATGATGGTATATCAAGCTTAATGTCCAAGTTTGCAGACGATACAAAAGTTGGCAGGGTTGTTAAGGACACTACTGATGCTATGCTGCTGCAACAAGATCTGGAAACGTTGAGCAGATGGGCTGAGAGATGGCAAATGAAGTTTAATATTGACAAATGTAAAGTACTGCATATGGGAAACAGCAACCCCCAGAGCAATGTATCAACTCTGTGGTACTACACTGACAGTTGTAGAGAATGAAAAGGACCTGGGTGTTATTGTGCAGGCAGATATGAAGTTTTCTGAGCAGTGCAGATGGGCTGTAAGAGTAGCTCATGGTGTCTTGTCAATGATATACAGGAATTTCTCTAGAAGGGATAAGGAAGTGATTATTCCTTGTATAAGGCAATGGTCAGGCCACACCTTGAGTACTGTATACAGGTCTGAAGGCCTCATTTCAAGAAGGACGTAGAGCTGCTGGAACAAGTACAGAGAAGGGCAACAAGGTTAGTGAATGGAACAAAGGGCTGCTCTTACGAAGAAACGCTTAAGTTTTGCAAATTACAGTGTCTGGAGACTAGGCACCAGCGAGGTGATCTGATAGAGGTGTATAAAGCCTTGAATGGTTTGAGCATGCTCAATGCTGATGGGATTCTGCCTCTTGCTCAGAATAATCACCTGAGAGGGCATAAATTCAAATTGAGGAAAGGCAGATGCAGGATAGATGTCCGGAAATTTGTCTTTAGTCAGCGGGTAGTTGGTTGGCGGAACAGACTTCCATCCTTGTTGTTGAAGTTGATAGCCTAAATAAATTTATGGCTCAGCTGGACAGGTATTTCGAACGAACGGAGGGGTGAAGTAGAAGTTTCCCCCCCCCCCCCGGCTGATGCTGCATAAGCTTGCTTTCTTGCATCATATGCCTCTACAAATGCTAATGCTAATAGAGAAAAATCAAATATTATTAAAAACAGATATTTTCAAAAGTTAATTAAGCTATATTTTGTGACACTAGTTTTAAACTTCTTGTCCATGACACTTGAAGACTGTCCACATGGCTGTCGGCCACACATAGACTTTGTTTTAGTCCTGTATGGTCTAATGATCGGATCTGACAAGGATCCTAAAACATCACTGTTTTAATAAGTTTAGGAATTAGGTCAAAGCACATAATTAATAAACAAATTTTGCATTACCTATGGTAAAAGAGTAATTCATTTCAAATATTAATCCCTGAACAATCTCTTTTTAATGGTATATATATATATAAAAAAAAAAAAAAATTGGTTTCCAGAATAACTTCCTTAAATATTTCCAATTTAGCAAATTGTTAAATTTAACATTTGGTCCACTAAAAAGAACAAATTATGTCTAAGATCAATGTAACTAATTTTCTTTGAGAATAGTTACTTCTTTAAATCTTCTTTAAACCTCCTTTAAAACTCTACTAAAGATGTCACTTCAATACATTGTGTTAATAACTGATGGATCTTTACAGATCAAGAATATTTATTTCCCTTTTAGTAGTAGTAGAAGTAGTAGCATGTGATGCAAGAAAGCAAGTGTATGAGCTTATGCAGCATCAGCCAAAAAAAAAAAAAAAATCACACCATTCCCTCCAAATGCCTGTCCAGTTCCTCTTTAAATTTATTTAACCTATCAACTTCCACAACGACAGATGGAAGTTTGTTCCAGCAATTAACCAGCCGCTGGCTAAAGGCAAATTTCCGCACATCTATTCTACATCTGTCTTTTCTTAATTTGAATTTATGCCCCCTTAGGTTCGTAATCTGAACAAGTGGAAGGATCCCATCAGAATTCAGCGTGCTCAACCCATTCTTTACTAAGTTCAGCATGTTAGTGGTATCACTGAAATGCTGATATCGGAAGCATGTCATCCAGGAATTTCAGAAGTGCCCTACTACTAGGTGAGTGCCCAATCCACAAGCTCCAGTCAATCTCTGGAAAATTCCATAACAAGACATTCTGATTTGCTTACCCATTCTATTTTATGCAAAAGATGTTCATTATACTTATCATATTAATATAATCTATATTTTATATAACACTCTCATCTTTGTTTTCCCAATGATTATGTCACACCATACTGATTCAATATAGTTATCTACTATATGAGTGTCTTGAATCTATACTATGCTGCCACTTTATTAGATACACCCCCTGCTGTGTACACAAATGGTTTGTCCCACAACATTGCAAGTCACATGACCACAGTTGTGGATATAAATGCAGCAGAACAACCTTTCTAGTATCAGTTAAGCGTACAAACCGTAGCAAGAATGGGGAAAAGGAGTGATCTATTGGACTTCGAACGTGGCATGGTAGTAGGTGCAAGATGGACTGGACAAAACATTTCTGAAACGGCAGCTCTCCTGAACTTTTCACGCACCATACTTTCAAGGGTGTATCAAGAATGGTGCAACGAACAGAAAACATCCTCTCAACAGCACTCCTGTGGAAGAAAATTGCTTGTTGATGAGAGAGGTCAGAGGAGGATGGCTAGAATTGTGCAAGCAAACAGACGGGTCACAATGTCACACATCACATCAGAATACAACCTTGGTGCACAGAACAAAATATTGCAACGGACTACTAGTTGCACTTTGTCGCGAACGGGCTACAACAGTCGACAGTCACATCGTGCACCTTTGTTATCAATGAAAAACAAGAAAGCACGCCTCCTGTGGGCACAGCAACACCAGCACTGGACTATCAAGGATTGGAAAACAGTTGCTTGGTCTGACGAGTCAAAGTTCCTGGTGCATCATGTTGATGGAAGGATCAGAATTTGGCGAAAACAACATGAATCCATGGACCCATCATGTCTGATGACTACTGTTCAAGGTGGTGGGGGCAGTGTTATGGTGTGGGGAATGTTTTTTGGCACACATTGGGTCCATTGATACCCATAGATTCACGTCTGAATGCCACATCGTACCTAAACATCGTTGCTGACCAAGTGCATCCGTTCATGTTGACAGTTTATTCTCAGTCAGATGGTTACTTACAGCAGGATAATGCGCCGGTGCACAAAGCCCGAATCACTATGGAATGGTTCCAGGAACACGACAATGACTTTTCTTTGCTGCAGTTGTTGTTATTTGGTTTTTAGGAGCATTAGCAACTAAGGCCATATTGCTCCGGGAATATGCGGTGGTCATTCCCTGACCTTTCCGCATCCTCCGTACTTTGCTGCAGTGGCCCGCTCAGTTTCCCAGATCTCAATCCTATTGAACATCTTTGGGAAGAGCTGGAAAGGGCTGTTCGCTGCAGGCCTACTCCTCCGTCGAATCTCAAGGAACTGCATGATACACTCATGTCTGCATAGTACTCCATTCCTGCACAACATTTTCAGCATCTTGTTCAATCCGTGACTAGACGAATTTAGGCTGTTTTGAAGGCTAAAGTAGGCTTGACATGCTACTAGATAGGTGTACCTAATAAAGTGGCCGCACAGTGTATATGCTTGGCAAGTAGAAGCATCATTCCTCCTGCACATACTGCACTTTCTATGCTCAAATTTTGCATTGTATATTAGAACAGTTGAATTTTCTGATATTCCTATGAGTACTTCACTTGTTGATTTAACTAGTATCTAAAATTTATAAAATTCATCAATTACACTCTTACCATTAGGTCCCTTTTACATTTTTGACTAACATCCCCATGTATTTTCTTATAACATTATAGCAGTACTACAGGAATTTTTGTTTTATCTTCCCAATTCATACAAAATATCACTTCTACTGGTACATCTTTCTCTGCCATCAGAATGCTCTCTTCGCAAAGAGCACATATTCATCGAATAAATGCATGTATTATCCCCCACCACCACCACCACCAGTTTTCCTAAACCCTTAAGGCTTTTTCAATGATATTGGCAAAGACTCTTCACCACCTTTGTTCAAATGTATGCCATCTCTACAAAACAGGTCCCTTCTACTTATGTGGGCATAAAAATTTACTCCCAAAAGCCTTGCAGGGTCCCTCATGTCATGAGTCAATTTGCAAGGTTTTCAGCATATAGTCTCTCCAATTGTATCCAGGCAGAATTACATGCATATATACATACATACACCTTCTCATATAATTTGCAGCATATTTTAAATACTGTCCCATACTTATTCAACAAATTATCAGCTTGTGCACAATTAATTTTGACAATTCCCGCATGCTCTCTATAACCCCCATTAAAACTGACAACCTGTTGGAAATATCAACATTAGCTCTGGGCAGATATATTGTTATTGTAATGTTTGGCTCTAGTTCAACTATTCTTATTAAAAAAAAAAAAGTTATCCATTTTCCCTGACAACAGAATTCCCCAATAAAAATATGTCCTTTTGAACCAGATCAGTTTGCACCTGGTCATTCTGGCTTGGGGTCTGAATCAGGAATACATCATGTGGCAAGTCACTAGGTACTTGAATCCCTGAGGAGCCTCCTTTTTTATGTCTCCATGGCAGCCTCTTGCTTTTTCAGTGATTCAATTTCATCCAGCAACAAACCAAGTTTTATTCAGCACACTCCTTAATTGTCGATTGTCTGCTGGCATACAAAAATTCAATCATCAGTTAAACTTTTATTTTTCTTGTGTGGAGGAAATCCTGAGCCAAACTATGGAAACCCAGCATCTCTAGAACGAGTACAGAGAAGGGCAACAAGATTGGTGACAGGAACAAAAGGGTTCTCTTACCAGGAGAGGCTTAAATTCTGTAAGTTGAAGCATCTGGAGATTAGGCACCTGCAAGGTGATCTGATTGAGGTGTATGGTTTGAGTGGTTTTAGCAGGCTCAATGCTGACAGAATACTTCCGCTTGCTCAGATTAAGAACCCAAGGGGGCACAGATCAAAGTGAGGAAAGACAGTTGTAGAATAGATGGACGTTAGTTTGCCTTTAGCCAGTGGGTAGTTGATTGCTGGAACAGACTTCCATCTGTTGTTGTGGGAGTTAATAGCTTAAATAAATTTAAGGCTGAATTAGATGAACATTTGGAGTGACCATATGGGTGAAATAGAAAGTGGTTTTTTTTTTTTTTTTTTTTTGGCTGATGCATATTTTAAGCTTGCTTTTTTTTGAATCATATGCCTTAACTAATGCTAATGCACATTTTTATCCTTTTCTGGAATGAGTTTCATGAACATATCTGGGCCCTGAAACCAGATATGTGGAGTGAGTTTCATCATGACATTTTGAAGAGTTGTAAAAAGGAAAACTATGTACTTTTTTTCATTACAAAGTTTTCATTTTTGTAATGAAAACTTTACTGCATTACAAAGTTTACATTGCAAAGTTTTCATTTTTACAAATCTTCAAAATGTCATGATGAAACTCACTCCACAGAACCCACCACTAGCAGCAGGATGTAGTTCAGACATACCTAGTCTCAGGGCCCAGATATGTTCATGAAACTCATTCCAAAAAAAAGGATAAAAAATGTATATTTGTTAACAATGAAAAAGAAAGTGATCATAAACACTGAACCAAGAAGAAGCTAACAAACTAATAATCAAATTTTCATTGTATACACTTAATATAATCTCATTATTAAATTAAAAATTAACCTTAGTATTAAATTATTTTTACTTACTGAAAGATTTACTACAGCGGGTGATAATTTTCCATAATTTTCACAGTTGTGAAAATATAGATTGTAGAGTCCTTCATACTTTTCATCTTCTACTAACACGCTAAACTGTAAAAGAAAAAATAGTCAAAACAACCTGAAAGCTTCAAACTAGAAAAATATTTTCTTATATTTCTGTTTACTTTCAGAAATTTCCTCTTTAAAACTATACTTAAATTTTGCACATTTTACTGTGCACAATTATAAACAGATAAATATCCAAAACTGCAGCTGACATATTAAGAAAAGCATTTAATGACTTTAATATACAATTTATACAAAACAACAATAGGAGCACTGGCTTATCACCACAAATTTCAATCAATTCCATATTTTGCCTGGAAAAACAGACAATAAAAGTGTGCTTGCACAACATTCAAATCTGCTTGGTTAGTACCACTTGGTTCAAATGTGATAGTGAAGACATTGCTTAATTTTAACTTCTTTGGGCTGTAGATCTCCAACAACAAGGTCTCTACATTCTTCTCAACAGAAATATGGCAAAGAACAACATTAATAATCATTTATAAACATAATTATAAATTTTTGACAAATACATATTCAAATCAAATGTGGTCTTGAATATTCCACAGTTTGCATTTAGCTGTGCGAGCTATCAAAGAGCAAATATAACTTTTTACATATCCAGTGTATGTTTGGTTGAACATAATTAAATAATACACTTGTATTAAAACTATAAAAATGCATTGGTTAGCACGTCTTGTTTCTGAATAAATCAGTATTCAAACCGCCTCCTTTAATATAACTGGAGAGATGCCATCAACCCCAGGTGCCTTTCTTATGTTTAACTTCGACAATTTCTCCTCCACTTTGCTCAGTTATTACAAAATCATTAAGCAGCCTATTACAGTTTGATAAACTTCTGGCATTCTCCTCCCTTAACTCCTTGTGTCGTAATGTAGATGCAAAATAATCATTCAGATTGTCAGCTATCTGAGCAGGATCAACAAGTCGAACCATCAATATCAAGTGGACCAGTTTGATTCATTCCCTCCCTTCTAGAATTTATATAACTAAAGATATTCTTGCTGTTTTTTTTAGCATCCTTTGCCAAAGATTTTTTGTAATCTGCCTTTGCTTGCCTAACCTCCTTTGTGATTTGATTACAGACTAGCTTATATCTACCATAGGCTTCTGTGTCATCTGATAATATGCATCCCATGCATTTTTCTTCTTTTCCACAAGTCCCAGTTCATCTGACATCCACTTAGGCCTAAATCTTGATTTATTTATTTATTTATTTGGTTTTTAGGAGCTTTAGCAACTAAGGCCATATTGCTCCAGGATATGCGGTGGTCATTCCCTGACCTTTCCGCATCCTCCATATTTGGTGGTGACGAGCTCGAACCCCGGTCTAATCAAGAAGCGTGTGCTACGCACTGCTGCTCCTTCCCACCTGGCTACGGAGGCGCCTCCTAAATCTTGAACAGCATTTCTTAGTTGGCATGAAAAGCCTAGTTGATTCCACAATTACTTCCTTGAATGCTTCTCATTTAGTATTTGCTGTTGGTAACAACATCAGTTGGTCCCACTGTATAGAATTTAAAAAAACTGTGTGAGACCACTGTAGTCACCTCTACAAAAGCAAAAACTCTTCCCTTTATCCCCGATGATTATTATGTCTTTAAGTAAATCCCACATCAGTACACTGTGATCACTACCACCCAGTGGTTCCTTTATCAGCAAATTCTTAATATAAGGAAGGATCTGATTTCCATTCCACCAGATGGAAGTCTGATTCAACAATCAATTAGTTTCTGGCTCAAAGCATATTTTCACACATCTAGCCTGAAATCATAATTTTTCAATTTAAATTTGCTCCCTTATGTACATCATCAAAAAGAGTAAGGATGCCGACAGCATTTAGTTCACTCAACACATTTAAAGCCTTAAACACTTCTGCTCTTTCTTTTATAGGTTTACATTGTGATATCTTATTACCCTGATATTACCCTCTTATTATCCCCATAAATATACTTTCAAATATGAAAGTATATTTGCTATAAGAAATCAACTACCTCCAAAGTTCCCTTTTCAAGAAATCCAAAGTTCCCTTTTCAAGAACATAAAGAAAACCTAAAAACATAACTCCCAGTGAATTCCAAGAACTGTTTTCAACTGATGAAGAAGACAAACAAATCCTTAAGTTTTAAAAGGTCAATAACAATGTATATAATCACAAATATATATGTAATAAATTATAAATATATACTGGTTGATTAATTAAAATACTAATAAATATGCAAGTCTTTCTAGCCTGCAATCATCATTTTTAAATTTAAATTTGCTCTCTCATGTACATCATGAAAAAGAGTAAGGACGCCGACAGCATTTATTCACTCAACACATTTAAAGCCTTAATTCAAGTTTACGGTTTTATGTTCAGTTGAGCTTAAAAAAATTTTTAAGCAATGTTTTTTTGTGCTTGAAAGGTTGACTTATGTCAGAATATACAGTAATATGAGAAAAGGGGTTTTTTTTTTGTTTTTTTTTGTGATAGATGCAGTTTGATTTCTTGTATCATCAACATGTCATTTTAATGCCCTAGCAAATTTGTAATTACAAATCAGAAAGAAATTAAACAAAAACTAACACTTTCAGTTTAAAGCATAACTGATATCTAAATATTACCTGTAAACTATAATATGCTGTTTCATCAACTGACTTTTTACCTACAGGCATATCTACAGAATGGCAAATAATTTCTGCCAGTTCCTTGCTTTCAGTAGTTGCTTCTTTTTCATCCTTCGTTTCTGATTTATCAATAACATCCCCATTGTTGCTCTTCTCTTTGTTTTCCTCCTGATTCTGCAGTTCATTTCTTTTATCATCAATTATCTTATTTTTATTTTGCTCATCTTTCTGATTTGCAGAAGTAACTGAAAAAAATTTAAATAAGAATAATTTATATAATTTCTACACAATTAAAAACTTGAAAACTTTTGAATTTTATAGATGAAACCACTTCTAATAATTAACAAAAGCATCTGATTTTTGTCATTAATAAAGATAAATAAAGACAAATACAGAACAGTCAGTTGTTTTCAGACTGAGACAGTAAAATAAAGCACATGCTTACACAAAACTGGTTTAATAAAAACTAAAAATAGTTGTTGTTGGTATGAAGGTTTTTGGCACAAGAAATACTAAAGCTAAATTGTGCCTGTTCACATACTGGTCAGTTTAATGGGTACACTGAACTAAGAAAGAGTAGCATCTCCTTAACTCCTCAGAAGGGCATTAAGTCATTGAGGCACAGATGCCATGACGCTGACATATAGAGACCATCACATTCTGCAGTATCCTGAAATCTGGATGGCAGTAGCAGATCATTGTCACAAATAGCTCATTTACACCTCATCCTGCTGATACTCAATCAAATCAATCTGGTCATTGAACTGGTCAATGAAGTATGATAAACTCATTCTCATGTTCCTGGACCATTCCCAAAGAATCCATGTCTTGTGACATGGTGTATTATATGTCAGAAGTAACTGTCACCAGAGAGAGAAACTACAAGCACAAAGGAATACTCTTGATTGGAACAACATAGCTGCCAATTTTTGACTTTCAAAAGCTGGAGTTAGGCAGTTTAAGCAGGAGGAAAGCAAAAGATTTTTTGGGCAAACAGGCAAAACAACAGGATTTTGCAAAAAAAAAAAAAACCAAGAGTTTGTAGCAAAATAACAGGACGAAAATAAGTTTTTCAGAAAAATGTTTTTCTTAAGTCCATACTGCCCTAAAAATTAAATTTCACTAAAAACATACACATTTTTATATTCAAAAGAGACATACACTGCTTTTGACTGCATAAAAAAAAAAAAATAAATAATAAATATTATTGATAGATGTCCTTCAGAAATGTTGAGTCAAAGTTTTATTCGTAACAATAACCATCCTGTCTAGACTTGGCTATCAGGAGCATTTACAAAGCTTCACCAGAAGCTAAAGGAGAAGCAAACACAATGAAAGATAAGATCTGAACTCAGTTATTATTTTTCTCACTTGGCTGAATATTCTCTCACACTCAACAATGCTATGAGTAACTGTTAAAATGTCAAGCATGACTTGGTAAAATTTGTTATATTTCAAGACCAACTGTATATCAACTTCTTTCATAATAAGATCTGATAGGTTCTCACAATGAAACTGACAGAACCAATGCTGCAAAACATCTATTGCTTCATCTCTTTCTTTATCTTTAACAACATCAAGTACTGGAAGCTTGTCCACAAAAAATTAATTTTGAAAATTACACCCAATAGATGAAATTTGTGTTACCCCAGCATTTATAAAGATGTCATTTTGTCAATGGGAACTTGTGCACCATATAGTCACATGCAGCAAAAAAAGGACTTCTTCCTTGAAGAAAGAACAAAACTTTGCCTCTTATTTTAGACTCTGCATGTCTTGACAATAGAAATGCTTATGACTAAGTCATAATCACCCTTCTGGTTAAGTCTGCTATGGTAACCAACTTCCAAAATGGAACTAGACAATTTGAAAACTGTTGGTATAATAAATTTGCACATAATATTCTTCAAAATATCTAGGAGTAATGACCTCAGTATACAGATGAAAGTTATGTTGGATTTAAAAGCTATGTTCAGATTTTCAAACGTTAGCATAACACTTAAAAGAAACAAGAAAATTATTTTATTCAAGCCAGAAGAGAGGAACATGAGCAAGCTTCTGCATGAGTTGGGAAAACGTGCCTAGAATTATCAGCTCGCTTGGCCTTTTTAAGATTGCTTTTGCCAGAAGTTTGCAATTCAGAAGTTATTTTTCTTGGAGAGTACATTTGTCTTCTTTCAAACTTATTTCTAACTTCCTTTTTAAACACTTATCAAAGATTGCCACTGTTCTATCAGTCTATTTAAACATTTAACCAAAGGCAGCTAATGTACACACACACACGCTTCAAAATCTTGGCATGCATCAGTTGAAACTGTTTAAATATATGCTTTCTTTCCTTTCAACACTTCTTTCTAGATAACAGTATATATCCGCCAAATATTCATCCACTTTCAAAGGAAAGCATGCATTCTCTTTTCAGCACAAAATTAATGAGATGAAAATTAGTTTACTACCACCAAGCACTCAATTTCCTCTTTAAATACCCTTGTTCATCTAATTTTCAGGGCTACTATAAGAGACACATCAACACTAAGTTCCAATAAGTTTTTTAAAGGAATTCCACATGCTTTCAGGTTGTTCAAAAGAACATGCCCAATGTTGTACCCTGTAGAGCCACCTTCCGACGCAGGCACTGAGAGCAAGCTGTTTCCAATTTGAAGGGTTTTTTTTTAGTACAGAAGGTTACCACAGTAGGATATAACTTAGAATCGCCCTGATTACTGCCACCCGTAGCAATCAAATATGACCCATTTTTCAGGGCCATCATTACCTCTTCTTTTTTCTATCCTTGCAATTTCACTAACATGCCTGTTGCTTTTGTTCTTCCATTATTTTTTAATTTCACTATCAAGAAATATTTCTGATAAGGGAAGAAACATACTGAGCACTGTTGTGAGTATAACAGTGAAGAAAACCTTGAGAATGCAATAAATTCAACAGTCTTTCAACAGTATAGTACAACAGAAAATGGGGTATTGTTAACAATATGTCAGAATTTTTCCAGTAGAGAGATAATTATCCCACTATAGAAATCAATGACCATGCCACATCTTCACTATTGTACAAGGTTGGAAGCTGCCTCCATTTCAGAAAAGTCACAGATTTGCTTCAAAAGATACAAAGGAGGGCAAGAGACTAGCTCAGGAATGAAACCCACTTGTGTATAAGTAAATCCAGTTTTGTAAGGTACAAAATTGGAAAACTAGACATCTATGTGGATTTGATAGAGACATTCAAGAAGATACAAAAGGAATAAAGAAATATTTATAATGAAGACATATTTTTCCCTTCCTAGGATGTCACAAAAAAGGGAGTAAAAATTAAAATTAACAAAATAGAATTATATGTAGGGCGTAAGAAAATCTGCCTTTAGACAGAGTAAAAAGGACACAACCCATTCTTGTACATCAAAGCTTAAGTAGATTTAAAGGATTAGATATCTTAAAAGAAACAAACTTATGCAGATGCTGCATAAGTTTGCTTCTTTTTATTATTCAGCAGTTTTAATACCAACACTAATATACTTGTGAGACTAAAAAATTAGACAAGAAAAAGTGAATGGTTAGGACTAGTATAATGAATGGATAAAGGCTTAGGGAGAAAAAAATTAAAATGTAATTAAAATTTTGAAATTTCACATGTAATTTTAACAGATGTAAGACAAATGCAATCACATTCCAAGACATCAAAGCCAAACTACATTTTTAGGTGTGTTGGAACCACACAATTCTCATTCTCATCAAGGTCCTGTTATCAATAGCACTTTAATGAGAAGTATTACTATGTATTAAACCCTTTTAATATATTTAAGTTCCAGTAACAGAAAATTTAAATTTGTGATACAAATGCAAAATTAATCCAGTTTCTTAAAGGTAAAATTTCTCAAAACTTTTTTAAATATCATTATTAAATTATTACTAAAATTAAATCTCATTAAAATCTTTCCTTAAAAAATTGGGGGAGAAAAAAAGATATAAATTACCAGCAGCATGAACAGCTCTCTTTTTTCGACTCATAAGATAACTATCACTCGTAAAATGTCCAATACTGCGTCGCTGGCGAAGAGCATCTGTGGTGCTATTATCACCATCGCTGGTGGTGGTTTCAGAATCATGATATATCCGAAGTGATAAAGACAACTTGCTACAGTTCACATGCAGCCTATAAAAAAAGTACAATAATAAAATATACCTATAATGTCAGTACTTATATCATGGAATATAATACTGGTTAACATTTCATTACATTTCCCACCATTCAGTTATGATGACAAACTATTTTATAAGTGACATAAGGTGTTCATACACTGAATGGAGTTGTAGGCTCTGACGGTGTCCAAATCCAAAAAACAGGGCATTTCGAGATGAATTATATAAGTCCAAAATTTCAAATTCACAACAAATTACACTACACAACAAAATGAAAAACATTGTCCTTTACAGAGAAATAGGTCAACACAACCAAGTGGTCAAGAGCGAGAGTGCAGTAACATGCACTCTTTGAGTGGACTGGGGTTCAAGCTCGTGACTGCTAAATATGATTAATGTTTGTATTGATGATTTATTATAGACTCCACTGACCTGGTGGTCATGCCAGAGTATAAACAAGAAAATTAGAGATGATTTTAACATATTTGAATGGGCTACATTTAAATTTTAGCTTTAAAATTTTTCGCTGTCAACCATTTTTATAAATGGACCAAATGAATGGTTTATTTTCAAATAAAATTTTAATGCAATTAATAATGTAACATTAAATACAAAATATTTTTGTTATTTTTTTTCTTTTCTTTTCTGCAACTTCTCTGATCAAGGTCAAAAATCATTAACCAAAATATTTAGTTTCCACCTTCCATTTTTTTTTTTTTTTTTTTCCAAAATTTAAATATAGCAAATTATCTTTAAAAACTAGTGCAGTCCATTTTCTAAAAGACAGGCAATTTGTCTTTATCATATTCTTTAAATATGAAATAGAAATTATTTTATTTTTCGTGGTTTCAAGTGCTTTGCTCGTCAGGATGGTGTGGTGTCAAGATTGTTGTAGTGTCGGAGCTGCAGCCGCTTAACAGTTTAATTTCTATAATATTTTATTAAATATAAATTCTGTAATATATTGTAAATTAAAATTTTGTAATCTTTCTAAAGTTCAAATTTTACTTCAATAATGGTTGCTACAAGATACACTTACAATATAAAGTCCAAGGATATCATGACTGAGATGGAAATGCCTGTGGGCATTTCCGGTGTGAGTCAGAACTTTGTCATTTGAATAGCCTGCGACATGTATTCTAAGGCTTGTCTAGTAGACAGACCTAGCCCAACTGACAATTCCTTTCTCTGCACCCAATGTAAGGAGAGTACCAATCTCAAATTAGAACTGGTGCATTGCAACAAATTTTGATTTTGATTCACCGAAAAAGTAAGTGCTTGTCCTTGAAATAAATGTAACTGAGCTCATCAGAGACTAGAGTATTTTGTGACCTGCCAAGTGATGCACCCCCTGATTTGGGTTCCAAAAAAGAATAGTCAAGTGCAGATTGCTCTAATTGAAGGTGATCTAGTTTTATTGGAAGATTCTACTGTCAGGGAAAAGGATAACATTTTTTCTAATAAAGATAGTTGTCCAGAATCAGTGTGTGCTTGTCAGGAGCAACAACTGATATTATTACCAACATACTGTCAGATTTAAAGGGAGGTAAAGAGAGCATGATTATTCATATGGGGGACTAAGAATATTAAACATACATGATCTGACCATCTGTTGGATAAATATTGGACTATTGTGAAAAAAATGCCACAAGTTAGGTCAGAATGCCATGTGTCTACAATTCTCCCCAGACACGATAAGAGGGATTATATGCTGAAAGCCTTGTGGATTAACTCAAGACTGGAGCGAGTCTGCAAAGTTCTAAAGAGGAAATTTTTATCAGCATGGCCTGCATTTGTAGATAGAAAGAAATCTATTTTGTAGAGATGGTATTCATCTGAACAAAGGTGGTGCAAGAATTTTTGCCAGTATAACTGAGGATACCTTAAGGGTTCGGGGAAACTGCTAGTTAGGTGGGAGAAGGGTAGTTTAGATCTGCATTTATCTGATGATATGGGTCAAAGTAATGCTTGCACTCACCCCAAGAATTCTTGTTTGTGTTCATCAGTTCAAATGAGGGGAACATAAAGCTAGGGTCAGGACTGCAAACTATACAAGATTATCTTCAAAAAGGCCTCTGAGGTTGGGAAAGTTCATATTCACAATATTACATTAATACACCAACCGTTGAGTTAAAATAATAATTTAATACTGTATATATACCAACAGCTAGCCTCCGTAGCCGAGTGGTCAGGAGCGGGAGTGCAGTAGCACACGCTCTTTGAGTAGACCGGGGTTCAAGCCCCTGACTGCTGAATACGGTCGATCTGCCAACCCGCACTGGACCAGCGTGGCAGATTATGGTCCATTTCCCTCAGCATGAATTGTTGAAGAGGCTTCCATCCTGCAGTGGGTTGATAATGGCTGCACTTTACCTTTTACCTTTTATATACCAACAATACAGAGGATACTGTAACATAATCTATTTACAATAACTGATTATGAATAAAGCCTGAAAACAAAATAAAATACCAACATTTTTAAAATACATTATTTTTATTGTATTGTAAATACAATAAAATATTGTTAAAAGCGTTAAAACTATACAATTGTAGCTTTCGGGGGCATCCGCCTCCTTTCTCAACAAGAAATAATGCTTGCGCAGCACATCCTTAAGTATCAGGTATATATACAGTATTAAATTATTATTTTAACTCAACGGTTAGTGTATTAATGTAATATTGTGAATATACAAGATTACTTAGTCTTAACTGTGTCTACAGTAATGTCAGGAGTGTTGTCAATAAAAAGGCTGAATTGAAAGTCCTGGTCAGACAACTAATGCTGACATAAAAGAGTTAACAGAAACTTGGTGCCACCTAAAAATTGGGGAAGACAAGGTCCATTATGGTATGCATAATGTATTTAGAAATGATAGGAAAGATAGAAATGGGTGGATGGGTCAGGCTTCTTACGAAACGCACCTCGAGCATGAAAAGAGCTTTTGCTGTCTGAAGTTAAATCTGCAGTATAGCCTAGAATCTTTGGTGGTGTGAGTTATTTGGAAGCAAAGGTATATAATGGCAGTGGGAGTAATCTAGAGATCAGAAGATTGCAAAGAGTATGACAAGAGTCTCTACATACAGATGGAATGGACAAGCAAGCACAAATGTGGATTTATTGGATGATTGTTTTCTACAACAGATTGTCTGAGAGCCAACCAGAGGGAGTAGTACTCTTGGTCTGATTATCAGTAGTGATTCTTCATGCATTAAGAATCTGCAGATAAGGGAACCACTAGGTGGCAGTGATCACAGTGTGCTGAAGTGTGATTTAATCAAAGAGGTAACTACCATCAGGGGTAAAGGGAAGAGTTTTTGCTTTCGTAAAGGCGACTACGGAGGTCTGAGACGGTATTTAAATTCTATACGATGGGACCAACTGATGATGTTACCAACTGCAAATTCAAAATGGGAAGCATTCAAAGAATTAATCTTGGAAGCTACTAGGCTTTTAATACCAACAAAGAAATATTGTTCAAGGTTTAGGCCTAAGTGGATGTCAGATGAACTAATGAGACATATGGCAGAGAAGAAAAATGCATGGGATACATATAAATTAACGGGTGATATGGAAGCCTATGATAGATATCAGTTAGTCTGTAATCAAGTCACAAAGGAGGTTAGGCAGACAAAGGCAAATTACGAGAAATCTTTGACAAAAAATGCAAAGAAAAATAGCAAAGAGTTCTTTACTCATGTAAACTCTAGAAGGAAGGGGATGAATCAGATTGGTCCATTGGATATCGATGGTTCAACTGATGATGATCCTGCTCAGGTAGCTAACAAACAATGAGTATTTTGCATCTACATTCACACATGAGTAATTATTAAGGAAGGGGAATGCCTGAGGTGAATTAAAATCTGGCAGTGAGCTAGATGATTTTGTAGTAACTGAGAGCGAAGTGGAGGAGAAATTGTTGAAGGTAAACATAAGAAAGACACCTGGGGTCGATGGGATCTATCCAGTTATATTAAAGGAGGCAGCAAAGGAAGAAAGCAAACCCTTAGCCATAATTATGAGAGCTTCCTTGGACTCAGGGGAGGTACACATGGATAGGAGATGTGCAAATGCGATCCCAATTCACAAAGGAGGATCTAAGGGCAACACATGTAATTACAGACCTGTTAGTTTAACTTCTGTTCCATGGAAATTAATGGAGGCACTGGTTAAAGAAGCATTGCAGGATCATCTAGATAAGACTTCAGTTATAGCCTGAACACGGCATGGTTTTATTAAGGGGAAGTCTTGTCTGACCAATTTGATTGGATACTATGAGTGGTCACAAAGGACCTGGATGCAGGGAATAACTTTGATATCATATGTTTGGATCTTAGAAAGGCTTTTGATACTGTTGCATATGGAAGGCTGCTGCACAAATTGGAGCAGTGTGGCATTGGAGGCAAATTGCTGCTTTGGATAAAGGGATGGTTGAGTGGGAGAAGACAGAGTGGCAATCAATGGACACTGCTCTTCGTGGACTAATGTTATTAGTGGAGTCCCTCAGGGTTCGGTGTTGGGTCCACTGTTGTTTTCTGTATTTATTAATAATATTGATGATGGTATATCAAGCTTAATGTCCATGTTTGCAGACGATACAAAAGTTGGCAGGGTTGTTAAGGACACTACTGACGCTATGTTGCTGCAACAGGATCTGGAAAGGTTGAACAGATGGGCCGAGAGGTGGCAAATGAAGTTTAACATTGACAAATGTAAAGTACTACATATGGGAAACAGCAACCCCAGAGCAATGTATCAACTCTGTGGTACTACACTGACAGTGGTAGAGAATGAAAAGGACATAGGCGTAATTGTGCAGGCAGATATGAAGTTTTCTGAGCAGTGCAGATGGTCTGCAAGAGTAGCTCATGGTGTTTTTTTAATGATATACAGGAATTTTTCTAGCAGGGATAAGGGGATTATCCCCTTATATAAGGCAATGGTTAGGCCACACCTTGAGTACTGTATAGAGGTCTGGAGGCCTCATTTTAGGAAGGATGAAGAGCTGCTGGGGCGAGTGCAAAAAAGGACAACAAGATTAATGTATGGAATAAAGGGTTGCTCTTATGAAGAAAGGCTTAAGTTTTGCAAATTACAGTGTCCGGAGAGTAGGCACTTGCGAGGTGACCTGATTAAGGTGTATAAAGCCTTGAATGGTTTGAGCATGCTCAATGCTGATGGGATTCTTCCTCTTACTCAGAATAATCACCTGAGAGGACATAAATTCAAATTGAGGAAAGAGAGTTGTAGGATAGATTGTGTGGAAGTTTGTCTTTAGCCAGTGTGACAAACATTTGGAGCAAGTGGATGGGTGAAATTAGATTTTTTTTTTTTTTTTTTGCTGATGCTATATAAGTTTGCTTTCTTGCATCATGTGCCTTTACTAATGCTAATGCCTCAATATGGATGACTATAATGTGCCACAGATTGATAGGAATATGTGGGAGGGAAACTCACCTTGAAGGAAAAATTATTTTTTCAATAAATTAGATATTATTTGTACTAGCATTTCAGAGTAAGTGCTAAGAGTGAGAATATTCTTGACCTCATCATTATGAATAAATGAGATGACATCACAGGGCTTAAGAAGTACAGGACGCACTGTCAGGAAATGATCATGCAATTGTCAGTTATAAGATGAAGAAAGATGTTGCAGTAGTTAAATGTAAAGGCATGGGTTTAAACTTTAGGAGAGGGGACTTGGACAGTTTAAGGCACTATATGGCATCTATTAATTGGGTAGATTGCAGAGTGAGGGCAAATACATTTGAATTATGGCATACTTTTAAAGCAAAAATCACAGAACCCATGATTGCATACATATCATTAAGCAAATATTGCAGGAGCATGCCAAAATGAATGACTGCAGAGCTGGCCGGCCAAACAGAGCAGAAAAAGATAGCATGGGATAGTTACAGGTTGATGAAAAGTATTGAAGCCTACAATAGGTACAAGCTGATCTGTAATAGTACCACAAATAAGGTTAGGGCGGCCAGGGCTGTGTATGAGACAGCACCGGCTAAGAGAGGAAAGAATGGGGACAATTATTATTATATTGTTATTTCGTTTTTAGGAGCATTAGCAACTAAGGCCATATCGCTCCGATGATATGCGGTAGTCATTTCCTGACCTTTCCGCATCCTCCGTATTTGGTGGACACGGGCTCGAAACGGTCTAATCAAGAAGCGTGTGCTACGCACTGCTGCTCCTGCCCACCTGGCTATGGAGGTGCCGAATGGGAATAAGGAATTTTTCAAATATGTGAATATAACGAAAGAGAAGGCTAATCATATTGGAGCCTTGTGCAATGGGTGTGGGGACGTCTTAGAAAATCCAGCTGATGTTGCGGTTGAATTAAACAAGTACGTTGGATCAGTCTTTACTGATGAAAGACCCTTCATGCTGAAAAGAGGATGCGCGAGTGAAGTTGAGCCATATGAAATTAATGATTTCGAAATTATAGATGACTATAAATCAGAAAAACTTTTGAGCATAAAGACAAGTAAGGCTCCAGAGTTGATGGGATATACCCAGTAATTTTGAGGGCTAATGCCAGGGAGTGTGTTGAACCATTGGGATTAATTATGAGGGCATGTTTGGACTCGAAAGTCCTATGAATTGGAGAAGTGACAACATATCACCAATACATAAAGGTGGTTCTAAGAGTGAAATTGTAATCTACAGACAGGTTAATCAGCTTCAATGGTAGAAAAAATTTTAGAGGCAATGATTAAGAGTGAAATCTAAGGACATTTAGATAGATATGGCATTCTGAATAACACACAACAAATTTTGTTTGAGGCAAATCAGGAAAAGTTTAACTAACTTAGGAAGATGTTTTGACACAGTTATTCATGAGCTGGATGTAGGGAATAATTTCAACATAGTTAATTTGGATTTTAGAAAGCAATTTGACTCAGTCCCTCATGAGAGGTTATTCTATAAGCTGGATCACGTTGGGATTACTGGAAAGATTCTAAGATAGATTGTTGGGTGGTTGCAGGGCACAAGGCAGATGATTGTGATTAATGGTTATTCTTCAGATTGGTGTACCATCAGGAATGGGGTCCCCAAGGATCAGTTCTTGGACCATTGTTGTTTCTCATTTTCATAAATGAGATCGATGTAAGAATAGATGTGATGTCAAAATTTGGAGACGATGAAAAGGTTGGTAGAGTTGTTAATGATTAGTGCCAAGCAATGCTCCTTCTGGAAGACTACTGAAGACTAGCAACAACTTGTTGCAGTCAGCCAAGTGGAAAGGCAAGATGAGGATGGCGATGACAAAGTCCAGCAGGATGCCCCACAAGAACTTAAAACAGCAGTTATCGGCTGCTTTAAGTGGGATTGAAAAGCACCTGCAGTGGATTGAAGATAATGATTGTAATGCTGAAAGTAGTAGGATAGCGCTTCGTGGCATTCGGACCCACACAGGCAGCTCCTGTATGAAAGAAGGAGGTAGGAAAAGCAACAAAAGCTAGATAGCTACTTTAAGCCAGCACACACAAGAAAGAAATGCAGGAGAGTGAGTCAAACATCGGGTGTAACAACATTTCATCCTAAGGATGATAACCCTCCTTTACCTCTTCACTATAACTCACCAGCTACAATCCTTCACCATACCCATTACAACCCAGCTACAACCATTCACCACACCCACTTCCAACAAGCAAACTTCATGTCTTGTCAATGTAAAGTGCCAAATTTACTGTAATATTTATTTATTTATTATAAATTTAAGATGTTTAAACCTGTGTTAGCAATTTTATTTGGTTTCTAACTTACTTTTTTTTAGTGTATTACTTAACAGACTGAATTTTTTTTTTTTTTTTTGAGTGCTCTGCCCTTATCTCTATTTTTACCATAAGCCCTGTTGTTTTTAATGGGTGAAATATCATAATGCGGTGAATTTTAGGAACACATGTACTGTGTTATAACAGAACTGACTGTACTTTATGTTAGAAACAGAGGACGCTATACTGTCATCTTGTCGTACATTTTTGGTGGTTGACACTTGAAAACGAAACGAGGATTGTGCGATATACAATACATGTATATATATATATATATATATATAAAATACAATATTATTGACTTATTTCTCTATATGTGTATTAATTTTTTCCTTCTTACTTACTTCTTATCTCTACAACTTTTCTTTACTTACTTCTCTTATCCCTACTACTTTTATTTACATACTTATAATTATATAACACACACACACACACACACACACACACACACACACACACACACACACACACACACACACACACACACACAGAGTACAGTAAATCAACCACGAGGAATAAAACTGGGTTTTTGATAAATTAAACCATTTCAAAGGACATCCTCAAGTTTATAAACTTGAGGATGTCCTTTGAAATGGTATAATTTATCCACAGACTTGAGAGAAGGGTCAACAGGAACCTACCCTTAACTTTCTAAGCTGAAAATAAAATTTAATTCTGCTTTCTTTCACTTAAGTACTGTATCAACCATAATTGATACAGTGCTTAAGTGAAATGAAATTTTAAATTTGTATAATTCACTATGAAACACCTAGATTTGGAGAGGTTTCATTCTATTTTTTAGTCTGACGAAACATGAAACAACTGACTTGACAAAATAGTATTTCACATCAATTTTTTCCCAGATACAACTAAGTGATAAAATAATTGTGTATGATAAATATAACTGAAATACCCAAGGTGCAGTATAGTTATCTACACAAGGTTTCCTCTACAAAGTCACTTAACACATCATTTCAAATGTAGCATTTTTTGTCTTTTAAGATGCAGCATAACAGACACAGTGTCTGTTATGCTGCATCTTAAAAGACAAAGTGGTCTTCAGGAGATCTGACTGAAACATTTAAACCTGCAGGAGATCTTGATTGAAACATTTAAAGCTTTAAATGATTTGAGTAATGCTGATGGTATTATTATTTTTTGGACAACATACATAAGGAGACAAATTGAAAAAGGTGGCTGTAGGATAAATGTGCAAAAATTTGTTTTCAACCAGAGAGTAACTGATTGTTGGAACTAATATAGTTTTTTGATAATGCCCACTCTTATACCACATATTCATGTGATAGAAGAGTTGTCATTAAACCTTCTGCCACAGAAGATTAAACTCACTATCACTCAAGTAAGATAGCTATGAAAACTAATAAGTAGATGATGTTATCTATGTTATATGTAGCAATCATGCAAATTATTACAGTATGTAAAGTGTTATTTTTGTAATCACTGGCTTGAGCAGTTTGTAGAACACAATTTCTCATCCAAAATATAAGTATCCAAAAATTATTACAATGAAATAAATCATTCCAAAATAATTTATACATACTTCTGATTTGCCAAATCAAGTTGAAACGTCACAATATCAATATTTCCATCTCCATTTAAAGATTCATCTAGGAGGAGACATTTTTCCTGATGACTTTCCTATAAAAATTTTCAAAAAGCATAAGTACCGATTTCTGAAGTTGTCAATGTTTTATTTCTGCTGAAATAATTAAAAACATACAAATTTCAAAGTGGTATTCTCCAAATATAATTATTACATTTTAATACAGATAGCAACTACTCAACATACAAGCAGGGCTGTAGTGGAGGGTATACGGAGGTATATGTCGTATACCTTCTGAATTTTTTTAGGTGAAGTGTATACCTTCTGGTTTTTGAAAGATTTGAAAAAACAAATATTAAAATATTTACTGAATATTAAAAAATAATTTTTTTAGAATTTGATTCTTAGACAAACAATACTTATAGTTTTATTATTTTTAATATATATGCCATATATATAAGTAAATAAATATGTCACTCTTTGTTTTATAATAGGTAACATGTGTCAAAAAATTCATTCTTTTAAACTTAATATATGCAGGAATAAGGTGGTAAGCTGCAAATCATATTTATTCTTTTTGTTTTAATTGGTTGCTTTTAATGTTGGTTTTATTGCCATAATTCTTTTATATCCATTTTTCTTAATACAAATTCTTAATATAAATTCTACAAATTGTTATTCTATATTTCTTTATCATAATCCAGTTTTGTCCATTACACACCATCCTTTAACTCCTTACAGTAATACCATGATCCCTTACTAAAGGGTCAGGCAGTTAAGCTCCCTGTATATCCTAAGTACCATTATTAGAATCTATTTTCTTTGCTTTTCACTTTTTACTTTCTAACTCTTAAATTTTTATACCTCAAGATCTATTAGAATAATTCGAGGGAAATTAAGGTGCTAGTGCATTACTTATTCTTACCTCCATTCCCCTTATTTCATCTTCCGGGCTAGCTGTTATCTTGCCTGTTTGCTGTTAAATTTAAATTTAAGTACTGATTTGTCACACGGTTGATAATTTGGACCTAGTTAAACAGGAAGATAACAAACAGAAACAGATAGCCTTGCTAATTATTGATTGGATATATTGAATGGTGCTAGCCCTCGAAAAAGTTCCATTCAAATGCTATTATCAACAATTAGCCTCAATCATTATTTTAATTTTTCTATTTTATAATCTTTATTTTATTGCTAATTATATGCTTATTTCGCTATATTAATAAGCATAGTATACTCTCTGCATACGTAACATTCACAGAATATACCTTCTGCTAATTTTATGACTACAGCACTACATACAAGTATGTTGAAACTCCAACATTAACTAAATGTACATTAAGATATAATTTTGAGTGCCCCCACATTACAGGGGCACTGAAAATTACTAACAATATACTCATGAAATGACAAAAAAATAAATTTAGTTACATAAACAAAGTAGTATATAAAAACACTGAAAAATGCAGGAGTACCCATTTTTATAACATAAAAAATCACTTGGAGTTACTCAAGGTTAGAGTTTATCTAACCAGGAATCCACAGTGAGAAAATTTTTAAATTGTAGCATATCAAATTCTCAACATCCAAAGAGCAGCTTTAAAAATTAGAAATGGAATTGAACAAACACTAATTTCTAGATTTTTCACTAATAAAGGAAAATTTGAACATCAGGATGCCAGTGTTCAAGAATCCAACAAAAAGTGGTGAAACCCATGTTTAGTCTCTAGAGCAAAGTTTCCGGCATCCCCCCCCCATACTTCTCCTTCAACCCATGCATGGTACTAAGTACTATAGGTTTTGATACCTTTCATGTTTGAGGTTTTTATTTAAAAAAAAAAAAAAAAAGTACCATATTAAATTTCAAATCTGATCACCACATTTCACTAAAACATCATCAGAAATTTGGTTTTGAGAGGTCTCAGAGTCTCTCAGGAAGAAGACCTTAACAATGATCACCTATATATTAAATCTATAGCTGAATGAATACCTGAACAACCTGATTTCCAAGATTATCAAAGGATAGCTTGACATTCTTCAAAAAGGAGAACATAAACGAGCTTAAGAATACAGAAATTCAACAGCACTTTTTGTTGCTGGCATAAACCAAAAGACAATCAGAATAGTCAAAAATTAATATCTTCATGAAGCAAGAATCTGCATAATATCACACATTATGTAGGTTCCTGTTCAAAACTATGAACTTACTCCACCATAACAAGAACAGTGATCCAATATACCAAACTTACAGGTATACATTAGGGAATCATACAGGTATCTACACACTATAACAGAAGAGCACAAAAAAGAGATCCAACCCACCATTCTTTGAATTTGGGCTGGAGTGGGACTTCAACAACTCTTCGGTATCATTAACAAATAACAATTCTCATAGAAGAATCTTTCTTCATAAAATGCTTCCAAACAAATCATCACTGCAAAGAATGGAACCAACATCAGACCAGAATACCAATAAATATTCAGAGAGATAAGATCATGTCCATACTCAACAAACTTGACCAGAACAGCATGATGACAGAGACCAGGTCTGACATGTCCTGACAAGAGACATACATCCAGAAGCTAATCTTTTGCCTTCACTTTGAATCCAGGAATAGTTTAAATCAGTGGTTCCCACAGTGGGTGACCACCACTTGGGGGTGGATCACTTATCACTTTAGTTAATCACTTATTTATGAGTGATCGAAACACCTTCCTTACTTTGTATTTAAAGTTTTACTGCTCTTATCATGTCCAAAGTTATTTCCTCTGGCCACTTTGTATTTATAATTTGGAGCCAATTATTGTTAATACTGATTTTCTTATAAATTAGTTACATCTGTGACTGGTGAAGGTTTATACATGTTTGGTAAGTAGTTATATATAACTACTTACTACTAGCTAACTACTACTAGGCTAACTACTAGCATAAAATATTTTATGCTAGTTTTAGTATGGTCATCCAACCCCAAGTTGGATGAGTTGAATGACCACTCAGATTACTAAATTTGATGATTTAAGACACCTGCTAAGTTACTTTAAACCACTGTGAAGTGATACCAGCTTCCCAGACATTGGAAAGCTGGTATCACTTCATCAAGCCCATCCAATGCATTAAGAATTTATTGAATAGTGAAGTAGTTACTAAATGTGGTATCTAAGGCTCTTAGTAAGTGACTATCAGACTTTAAAAAGCTGGTACCCACTGGACCAAGTTCATCAATTTTATTGAATTAAACTAAAAAAATTTAATCGGATTTTGAATAAGTGTGCAATTAATTGTTACTGTTTTGAATTTTATTGTTGTTGTTATCTTCCTGTCATGCAAACAATTAGATTGAATAATGCTTTTTATAGGGTAGGGAGCATTGGGAATGAGTTTATGGAATCAACGGGGAGGAGGGTATGGTGGCCAAAAAAGTTTGGGAAACACTGGTTTAAATGGTTATTTGCACCAAAATCAACTATAGAACAATTAGAACGTGTCCCAAGGATCAAACCATACACTCACTGGTACTATCTCAGGAAATAACTATATAATCTACCTCTAAGAAGCTCCAAATGCTATAGAAAATTTAGAACACTGAATTTTATATAAAATTTCATTATAGGTTAATAATCTTTTGGTTATAATTTTGTTTAAATTATTATAACTGGTAATTAGAAGTAAAACTGAAATAACTGGAATTTACAGTTTAGTAAAATACTGTATAGAAACTGGATTTGTTAATTTTTTGTATAAACCACTTTGTTAATTATCAAATGTTCACAAGTCATCTATTATTCAATCATATCAATTTCTATTCCCCCCACCTCCCTTCCCTGAGTATAGCATTCTCTGTCATCGATAGACATTCTTGCTTATTGTTAGTAGTCAAATATTTGCTTAATCTCTGGTAATCTCACACCAGAGAAAACTAATACAAAGACTAATATCTTTACATACAATTCTCTGCTTTGTAATCTCACCTTAGTACTAAAGCCTTTCTTCCACTTCAGTTCTTTATGGCTTCAAACATAGTCAGACACTAGCAGTTCAACATCTAGGGTTGATAAGTTAGATGTTCATCATGGTTTGTTTTTTGATGAGAATTGGCACCATGAAGATGTGTGAAATAAAAGAAAGCTAACAAGCTGGCTTTCTTTTATTTCTTAAAGCCATTTGCCCAAAGACTTAGGAGAAGGTCTTGGGGTTATAAGATGGCAAGGCACTGTGAATGCAGCTTGTAGGGAAAAGTAGTTTGAATCAAAGTAAACTGGTTGATTTTAGTGAAAACAGCAACTTGGGTGTTAATTCTGTCAAGTCAAGCAGCATTCCTGGTAGGTGGGGAAGTGGCTTCCATACAGTTGAGAATTAAAGCTGGCCACAAAAGCAAGTAGCAACATTGTTGGGAAGTGAATTACAATGGTTAAAGTCACCAGCACAAATCATGATGTCACAGTTTTACAATGGAGATTAAACAGAAGCTGAGGTCATATAGCCCAATGGACAATGTAGGGACACAATATGCCATAACAATGAGGATAGGTATTCCAAGAATGTGGATGGCCACAGTTTCAAGTTGGGAAGTCTGACACTGATGTGAGAGGGTAAGCCACGGAGAAGAACAGGCAAATGCCACTACCCTGTCAATTCTCATGAGATATAGAACAAAAATAAATATTAAAACTAATTTATTCCCTAGTTTTATTTATTTCCAGCAAGATTCACTACTCACTTTCTGATGTAAGCCACATCTCAGAGACTGCAATAAAACTGTAGTCATCATTAGTAAGTAGATCCAGAAGAGTGTGAATCAGTCTCTTACCATTTTGGAATAGGATGCTGATCTCACAGATTTGTATACAGGAAATGAGGACAAGTGCTGAGCAGTGACCACTGAAGAACAAAGGATGGCAAAAAGATTGTGACAGATCAACCACTAATGACAATGAGAATTAATTCTGAGGGCAGTTCACAGCTGGTATAAATGATGTCAAAAAGTCCATCAAAACAGGCTTTTTTTTTTTTTTTAATCTGCCCAGTAGTGCTGCCTTCTTGCCTTGTGGTGAACAGAGTAGTTGCGACTTTGCCATACCTGATAAGTGCAATCATCACTAACTAGTTGCAGCTTATCTTATCTCTCCGCAGTGCAAACAATCTACTAAAACAGCTCATGGGTTCTGTCAATGATATACAAGAACTTTTCCAGCAGGGACAAAGAAGGGTTTAGCTGTAAAAGAGGTTTGGAAAACCTCTTTTTAGGAAGGGCATAAATCTGTTATAAAGAGTGCAGATACAAGCAACAAAATAAGTTGGAGGCACAAAATAATGTTTTTAACAAGAAAGACTGGGATTCTGTAAATAGTTTTTGGAAACTAGGCATTTGTGGGGTGACCTAATTGAAGTGTATAAGGATTTAAGAGGGCCAAGTAAACTGAATGCTGATGGCACTTTATTTTGCTGGAGATGAAGCAAACAAGGAGGTATAAACTGGAAAAGGATGGCTGCAGAAATTTGCATTGAGCCAAAGAGTAATACATTGTTGAAATAAACTTCCACATATTGTGGAGGTGGCCAGTTTGAATAAATTTAAGGAAGGTTTGAATAAATTATTGGAAGCATTGGGAAAATTAAGTTTTTTTTTGGTGGTGCCATAGAAGCCTTGTTCCCTTGAATCATATTGCCAATATGATTCAAGGGAACAAGGTGGTTTCAATGCAACACTAGTAATACTAGTGTTGCATTGAAACCACTAGGCTGTCTTAAGCATAATGAGTACAAGTTTACTGAAATAAAATGGCAACACTGTCTTGTTAAACTTCAAAGACTGAAAGGTAATTAATACAAATATGGCAGCATCTCATACACGGGTGGGGAAAGAGAACACTACAGACATCAATAGAGTTAGCATAATTTAATGTCAGTAGACTTAGCATAACACCAAAAATCCACAAAACTGTGGCTAGATATTTATGATAACTTAAAACAAGCAGACTTGTAACATCTAGTGAATAATTAGGTTTAATACAACATAACTGGTGACAAACTAGTAATATAGGTCTTTTTTACATTCGAGTGTTTAAAATAAACAGCAGAATACAATTCAACTGACTTGAGGATGCAATACACACAAATGAGCTGGAATAAAAGAAACAAATGTGCCAGAATATAAAAATACTATACTTAGAAATTAATGAAGGGAATATAACATAAGGCAGACAAACAACTAATACCTCTACACTACTAATCCCTAATACAAAGAAAAATTAATGTACTATTAAAAACGCAGGATTAAATTTCAAACTCATCCAGGACACCCCCAGTTGAATTTTTCTCCAACCTGCACAAATCTTTGCAAGATAAAAAACAAGGAAGCCAAAGAAACCATTAGCAATGAGGAAATTGCTAATGGTTTCTTTGGTTTCTGCTAAATTAGGCAGGCAAAGGCAGACTATGAAAAATCCTTGGCAAAGGATGCAAAGAAAAACAGAAAAGAGTTCTTTACATACTTGAACTCGAAAAGGAAAGGGATGAATCAGATTGGTCCACTGGATATTGATGGTTCAACAGTTGAGGATCCTGCTCAGGTGGCTAACAATCTAAACGAGTATTTTGCATCTACATTCACGCATGAGGAGTTATTCAGGAAGGAGAATGATGTAGGTAAAGTAAACATTGGCAGTGAGCTGGATGATTTTGTAATAACTGAGAGGAAAGTGGAGGAGAGATTGTTGAGGATAAACATAAAAAAGGCACCTGGGGTGGATGGGATCTATCCAGTTATATTAAAGGAGGCAGCAAAGGAAGTAAGCAAACCCTTAGCCATAATTATGAGAGCTTCCTTGGACTCAGGGGAGGTACCTATGGACTGGAGATGTGCAAATGTGACCCCAATTCACAAAGGAGGTTCAAAGGCTGACACAAGTAATTATAGACCTGTTAGTTTAACTTCTGTTCCAGGTAAATTAATGGAGGCACTGGTTAAAGAAGCACTGCAGGATCATCTAGACAAGAATTCAGTTATAGCTCAGACGCAGCATGGTTTTGTTAAGGGCAGGTCTTGCCTGACCAATTTGATTGGATACTATGATGTAGTCACAAAAGAACTGGATGCAGGGAATAACTTTGATATTATATATTTGGATCTTAGAAAGGCTTTTGATACTGTTGCACATGGAAGACTGCTGCACAAATTGGAGCAGTGTGGCATTGGAGGCAAATTGCTGCTATGGATAAGGGGATGGTTGAGTGGCAGAAGACAGAGTGGTAATCAATGGACACTGCTCAACGTGGACTAATGTTATTAGTGGAGTTCCTCAAGGTTAAGTGTTGGGTCCGTTGTTGTTTTCGGTGTTTATGAATGATATTGATGATGGGATATCAAGTTTAATGTCCAAGTTTGCAGATGATACAAAGGTTGGCAGGGTCGTTAAGGACAATACTGACGCTATGCTGCTGCAACAGGATCTGGACAGGTTGAACAGATGGGCTGAGAGGTGGCAAATGAGGTTTAACATCGATAAATGTAAAGTGCTGCATATGGGAAACAGTAACCCCAGAGCAACGTATCAACTCTGCGGTACTACACTGACAGTGGTGGAGAATGAAAAGGACCTGGGGGTAATTGTGCAGGCAGATATGAAGTTCTCTGAGCAGTGCAGACGAGCTGCAAGAGTAGCTCATGGTGTCTTGTCAATGATATACAGGAATTTTTCTAGCAGGGATAAGGAGGTGATTATTCCCTTGTATAAGGCAATGGTAAGGCCACATCTTGAGTACTGTATACAGGTCTGGAGGCCTCATTTCAAGAAGGATGTAGAGCTGCTGGAACGGGTACAGAGAAGGGCAACAAGATTAGTAAATGGAACAAAGGGTTGCTCTTACGAAGAAAGGCTTAAGTTTTGCAAATTACAGAGTCTGGAGACTAGGCACCGGCGAGGTGATCTGATAGAGGTGTATAAGGCTTTGAATGGTTTGAGCATGCTCAATGCCAATGGGATTCTTCATCTTTCTCAGAATAATCACCTCAGAGGGCATAAATTCAAATTGAGGAAGGGCGGATGTCAGATAGATGTGCGGAAATTTGCCTTTGGCCAGCGGGTGGTTGGTTGGTGGAACCGACTTCCATCACTGGTTGTTGAAGTTGATAGCCTAAACAAATTTAAAGCTCAACTGGACAGGTATTTCGAACGAACGGAGGGGTGAAATGGGAGTGGGTTTTTTTTTTTTTTTTTTGTTTTTTTTGGCTGATGCTGAATAAGCTTGCTTTCTTGCATCATATGCCTCTGCTAATGCTAATGCTAATGCTAATTGCATTTAAAAAAAAAAATGAATTATCCCAAGATAATAAAAAAGAAAGACAACTTGACAAGATATAAAAATCAGCCAACAAAAAAAAAAAAAAAAAAAATCCTGATAAAAAGAACGATCCACTGTCCTCATTTTCAGAACAGACGAAAGGAATGAAATGAATGCAGCAGTGATCATCAACAGAGAAGATTACAAGTGCAGAAGGTGGGGGGGTCTTCCACATTTCCTAAACAAATGGGGATCCAGACCCAATATACACTCTTCACCTTGTGGTGCTTATGGTGTCACACATTCTCAGGAACCAATTTAGAGTGCAATACAAAGTGCCAATCTTAATGAAAAGAAGATAGTATAAAAATTTTTATTTTTCAATAATAAATGCCTATTTTTCTTATTTTCAAATAAATCTGGGAAACATTTTATTTTTAAAAAATTTTCAAAAGATTACAAAACTAATTCTTAGAAAATTACACAGGCAAACTTAAATAAACTGGCTAAAAAGATTTCAATAGAAAAATGTTCATACTTCTACATGTTTTGTGCTCTTACTAATGTATTATTTAACTTACCAAATAAGGTGTAACACTATCACTAATGGTCCTCGTTAATGCAAAGCCAAACTGTAAAAAAAAAAATAAATAAAAATAAATAAATAAACAAATAAAAATGAAATATGAACATTGTGAATTCAATCCATACAATTCATTACACTTATTTCTATGACAACAGAAGTATAAATCTTTGAAATGTAAAATTGAATATTGAAACTGATGTTATAACTGATAAAGTTATGTTTCTAGAAATTTCTGTTGTTGATCCCAGTTGTTAATTTCTCGTCTTCACAGTGTCAACTGTAAAGTTCACAGGCCATTTTCAAAATCCCCCTTTTAATCCTTGTAAAAAAAAAAAAATTTTTATTTTGTTTACAAAAATTATTTTCATTTATTTCAATAACAAAACTTTAATTCTCATTTTTATTTATGTTTATGCTTTTTACCCTTTGGCTTATGATTTACATCAGAAATGAAGACATGTGGCTATTTTGCTTGCAATCCTGGCCAGTTTTGTAAATTGTGTGGCAACATCTTTTTTTTTTTTTTTGTCAATTTTGTAATTATTTATCTCTTACTATACATTTATAAATTAAAAGTAATTAATAAAAATACAAAAAGATGAAGTAAATAACACAAGGTGCCGAGCCTAATAGAAGAAAAGTAAGAAAGAGAAGAGAATGAGAAAATGAGAAATTAAAAGAAAAAGAACGTTAAGAACCTAAAAAAAAAGTAAATAAATAAAATAATGGTAATCGACATGCAAACTTCCTTGATTTAAATAGTCCCCCACTCCATCATAATTTGGAATTATTTGATAAAAGAAGTAAATTTAATTTTAACATTATTTACTTAACTAATTGGAATTCAAATATTTCTATTAAAGTTCATAAAAACATCATCTATACACAAATTCACATATACACATCTTGCAAATTTAAGCAGCAATCAGACACTTTTCGATAATGCCTTAAATGGCCTTAAATTATGCATTAACGATATTCCAATTAACTTCATCAATTATATTGTACAAAATATATCTGCTTTCATCAAACAAAAGTTTGGATTCACCATGTCCCATTTTGGTTAGGGCTAACCTGATACTTGTACAGCTGTATACATGTATATTTGAATGGTAGTATTTCCACTACTTTGAAAGTGAACACATTACATGACTTCTCTCTGAACAATATTCATGCCTTTTCACTCTCTAAGTTCATTATTATTATTATTATTATTATTAATATTCATTTTAATAATCATTAATAATTGTAATGGTACTCCATTTTTTCTGATATCGTCTATGACATGTTGCTCTCATATTTTTTTCAGAATTTTTCTCCACTTAAAAAAAAAAATTTTTTTTTTTTTGTGTTATCTCAATTATAGAGGGCTTCTATGTCCCTTTCGCATAGCTTTCTACTAAGCAACTCCATAGTCATCATGGCTCTCCTGCTGTTTATATTCTTTTTTACTTACTCATTTCGATGAATTATTTTCTTTCTAATGTAATACATTTTGGCCAACTTTGATGTTACATAACTTAACAGGTATTTAATTGTTTTCTCCTATTCATTATCCTTATTTACTTTTCAGCTTTTTCGGCATTGTATTTTTGGCATTCTAAAATATAACACAAACCAGTGGTATTAGTTTCTACTTCTACTAACACTCTCACAGCCAAGGCCCTCTCTAAGAGGTTGGGTATTTACACACCTAGCTTGCCTAGTATCCTTTAAACTCTTTTCCTTTTCTTTTCATCTTTCTACTTTCTATTCTTCTTTCTTCCGTCCGTTGAACTATTAGTGCAATACGAGGGCGATTCGGACATTCCTACTTTTCTCATTCTTGCTATTTTCGCCTCCTTTATTTTTATTACTTTTTTCCCTCCCTTACCCTGCATTATTTCCCATTTCTATATCACTGCCTGTTACTTTTATAATACTTAAAATCATCTTTGTCTTTTTCAAAACACTTTCCAATAATTTTTTCCAAAACTTTTCGTCCTTCAGACGATTCAGAATTTACATTACATTTTATACTTTTAAGCCATGTACATGAAAATAAGGCATTTTACACTTTAATGTGCTTTAATTTAATTACATACACTGCATTGGGGCTACCTTATTTATGTTTTTGGAGGTTTTATCTCCCCCCCCTTTTTTATATATATTTTGTTATATTTTAATCTTTCCTCCATCAACATAAGTTTGTATATTAACACAGTGTTTTGGTACATGATCAGGTGTAGTCCCCTGATGTAATACCTGATCTATGTACCAATTTTATTTAGTTTGCATCAAATGATTTTTTTCCCCTTCCCCCTATTCATTATCCTTATTTACTTTTTACCTACTTTTCCCCTATTTACTTTTCCTACCACCCTCTTTTTGATGCTCACTATCATTTAACATTGATTAATTTCTTCTTTCCCTTTCAGCTCATGTACATATGATTGGCTTGTTAATTCAGCCTTTAATTCTACATAATTTTATAATTTTTCTTTCTTTTTTTTTAGGTTCTTAACGTTCTTTTTCTTTTAATTTCTCATTCTCTTCTCTTTCTTACTTTTCTTCTATTAGGCTCGGCACCTTGTGTTATTTACTTCTCCATCTTTTTGTATTTTTATTAAATACTTTTAATTTTATCATTATATCTTTTTTAAACAGGAATTGCAATACGGGTGCAATTCCTGTTTCTTTCTCTTTCTTGCTTTTCCCCTTTTTTTGCATTTCCTACTCATACAAACTATATATATATATATATAAAGTAACCTCCTGGTTTACAAATGCTATGTATTCCTGAAATGTAGTCTGTAAAATCAAATTTCTAAACTGGAAGTGATTCTTCCCTAGATACAATGGTAATATAAGGGGATGCATTCCAAAAATCAAAATGCTCAATCCCAAAGGTACACAACTGGGATAACTATAAAATCAATTGCAGATGTATATCCTAACAAAATTTAAAACTTGTTTAAAAATAATATCGAAAATAAATATGGCACAATCAATTTTTAAATTTCCCTTGTATTCAGGTAGCAGTTGGCACCCCATCTTTATTACTAGTTGCAGTTGCAACTATTCTTCAATGTGGTATAACATCATTTTAATTTTATAAAAATTATTAATTAAAAAAATATCTTTATTGTAATATACAGTAGGCAGATGCATTTTAGGAACCATACTTTAGTTAATGAATTGACTGAATACACAAGAATGTTATTTAAAGAAAAAAAAACTGCTACAGCACTCTAGTTTAGCACAACAGCTCTTGAGTTGTGTATTCAATTATTATTGGAATCTCTCATACACACAAATTCAACTATTCTGAACAAAAATCACTTTTATCTAGCAAGAGATTTCATCATATGTGCTTCATGATATATTTCACCAAAAATACACTTATACAAACAGTGTGCATGTACAAAAATGTTAAATTGATAAATTAAAATAATTCATTCTTACCCATTTTACTTTCCTAGGGAAAACTAAGATATTATTACAGCAGGCCCCCGTTATAACGCGGTTCGCTTTACGCTGATTCGCTATAACGCTGTTCTTATATTATAACCCATATCTGACTATAACGCTGTCACAGATCACTATAACGCTCTTTTACAGATTGCATTTTTGGCATATTTAACGAAATCGTTTCATTTGATGGAGTCGATAGCTTGAAAATGAATAGCAAAACAGCATTAAAACGTTTCCCACGCCGACTTGAGAAATTTTCCCACGCTCAGTGAAATTTTCCCGCACACTAATTTAATTGCAGTACAGTGACTTGTTACGTAGTTCCGAGATCAACATTTTAAAAAATGATCACGTATATTGCATGTAATATTTGCGTTATATGCATTTATCCGAAGTCATCATCACTCAGTACAGTATTAGACATCGTGCGTAACGGACAGTTTACTTGAACATTGTATTGTAATTAATGCAACCAATGCAATTACATTTTCGAAGAGTTAATAATAGCCAATAAGAATGAAAAAGCAACTAATGTCTGGGCGCAGGACGAAGACTATAAATGTAAGAAAAAGACTGAATTTGAAAATTAAATTAGACGTTTTGAAGCGAATCGATTCCAGTTAACGACAAGCTGATGTGTGCCATAATTTAAGGACTTGCAAGTTTAACTGTAAGAACAATTATAAAAAAATAAAGAATTAATTTTAGCAGCGGGAAAGAGCTGTTCCATTGCAAGCAACTAGGGTTAGGCCGGCTATTAGGATTGAAATGGAAAGACTAACTAATTTTATTGAAGATAATATCCAATGCAGAATTCAGTTAAGTTAAATATTATAAAAAAGAGAGAGAGAGAGAGAGAGAGACAGCCAATATGATGATCTGAAGAAAACTCACCTAAAAAAAAAAAAAAAAAAATGTGGAACCATTTAAAACTAGTAAGGGCTTGTTGAATAGATTTCAAATCCAGGGAGAAGATGCAAGTGCAGATCACGGAGCCGAAACTTTCAAAAAAGAACTTGTTAAAATTATTGAAGAGGAGTATTACGTGTTATACTCTCAACAAGTTTATAACATAGATGAAGCAGGACTTTTGTGGAAACGAATGCATAAAAGAAGTTTCATATTGAAAGAAGAAAAAAAACAAGCCAGGTTTCAAAGCGGCGAAGGATCGGTTGACTTTATTGTTGGGTGGTAACACTGCGGGGGATTTAAAATTAATACCCCTTTTAGTTTATTTGGAAGAGGGCCAAAGTTCAACCCAAACGACACATTTTTCTTGATTAAATTCATCAATTAAATTAAATCAATTTAGATCAATTAAATTCATGATTTGAATTGGAATTTTAAGTTTAATTTTGATACGTAAGTAGTTACCACAAAATTATATACGTATGTAATGCAGAATATTTTATATGTACAAATATTTGAATATTAAATATTTTGACCAACATTTGTGCATCTTTTCACTACCGTTTATTATTGAATAGGAAATATCTTATGGCACCGACTTCAATTCACAAATACATATGTCACCTTATGGGAATGCGATGCTCACTTAGTGCGGATTCACTTAGCGCTCTGTTTTTCCGGAACGAATTAACAGCGTTAAGCGGGGGTCACCTGTATATGATATTTTTATTTTTATTATTATATAACATATTTTTTAATATATATCAGGGGTGGCCAAGGAGTCGACTGCGGCTTTAATTTTGGTCAATCACAATGAATTTTAAATATACAGTCATCCCTCGATTTGCGTGATCAGGTATACTACCAAAATTTTATATTGCGCAGCAGGTTTCGCTACCTGCGCGTTATTTATTTTTATTTTTGTTTTTTTTGCATGATTGAAGATTCCATTGAAGGAGAAACACATTTCACCATAATAACGTAAAATCCCAAATTCCAGCTGTCCGTATTATTGCAAATGCAACAAGATTGAGTTTACTATCCATTTATAATTAGTTTGCGCTAACAGAAAAGCCCAATAAACCAGAAAGTGCATATTGTTTTTATTGTTTTATGGTCGTGACTTCCAGAAATAGCTTTAGAGAAATATCACAAAGGCATTCAAAACTGATTCTTATAACAATATAACCTTGGGTCCTTGAGGTTGTCACAGACATTCTCTGAGATATGCCAGACATGCTGTACTTGCTACCTGAGAGTCTAAAACGCTGATGGAACTGATATTCGGGTGACACTCAAGTCAAGTGGACCCAATTTCGGCGAAGTCCAGACAGTCTGTGACAGCCAAATCCTCTGTTTGCACCTTCACGATGGTGGGACTGTTAGTAATCCTGGGTATAACTTCCATGCACAAGCACATGGTGGGTGACCACCCAGGTGTGAACCAACGTAAGCAGGGGTCGAGGTGTGGCGCCTAAACCACATGGAGGAATGCCGCCCCTCTATGTTACCAGGCAGTACTAGGTGGTAGATGACTCTCATCAACCAGTGAAATACCACCACTTTGCTTATTGGAGGCTTGAAGTGGTGGAACCCATGTTTAGTCTCTAGAGCTAAGTTCCGGTCAACCCTTCCCTATCTCTTCCATCATGCAGTATGATTGATGACTTTTGAGGTTATGATGAACGTCGTGGCGAGATCCAATATTCCTTACATTTCGAGGGTACAGCTCTAAAACGGTTTTCGCAGGCCGGCCGCTAGTTAGTACACCGGACCGAACCTATTGGTAACTCTCTAGGAGGCTTCCGGATCAGCTAGTGTATAATCTTGCTACCTCTACTCTGCCAGATAGTGACTGGAGGGAGTCCGAGTAGTGTGTATGCGGGGAGCATTGTCGAGGCCACGTTATGTCAAGGATCTGGGTATATTCTTACCACATGTATGCCATATCCAAAAATTTCATTACTTCATACAGCATGTCCCACCCACTTTTTCTTACTATTGAATACACCATGAATTGTCAAACTAATAGAACAAGCTTATCTGCGAAAAGATCTAAACCTCCCAAGGACTTCCTAATTCATTTCACAAATATACGTGGTCTCAATTCTAATCTAAACAATGTCCATTTCCACTTGCAGTCTGCCAAACCACATGTACTTTTTCTGACAGAATCTCAGTTATCGGTTGATTCAACTACTGCTCATCTCAGATGCCCAAATTATTCGCTGTATGATTCCTTTCGCCTCAAAGGTGGTACTTGTGCATATGTCCATTCTGATATTCCCTGTCAGAGACTTGGCAATTTGGAATCTCCTCTCTTTGATCTTCTCTGGCTTAAAATCTCTCTACCTCATTGTGTCAAATTTATCTGTTGTCTCTACCGTTCTGCCAACTCCACTAATCACTTGGAGCTCTTTGACTTCCTCTCTTTGCAACTTGACTTTCTCCAGTCCAACTTTCCTAACAATGAGGTAATTTTCCTTGGTGATTTTAATGTTCACAACTCCAGCTGGCTTCCGTTTTCTAGTCACACCGACCCAGCAGGTCGAGATGCTGAGGCTTTTGCAATTACTAATGACCTAGCACAGATTGTTCATTTACCTACAAGAATACCGGACAATCCGAATCATACAGCCAATACGCTTGATCTTTTTCTCACAAACAACCCTTCTAAGTACACGGTCGAAGTAAGAGGTCCTTTAGGCACTTCAGATCACAACTTGGTGATTTCCTCTTCTCCAATGGAACCTTTATCTCATGGCTATTCCCAACCTCGTGTTGTTTGGCATTACAAGAATGCAAAATGGGATGACCTGCGAGACTTCTTTTCTTCTTTTCCTTGGTCGGATTACTGTTTCAAAACTTCTGATGTCAACGTTTGCTCAGATCATGTCAGTGAAATTATTCTTGCAGGAATGGAATCCTTTATCCCACACTCCACTTTAAAATCTCGTCCTTTATCTAAACCTTGGTTTTCCAATAAATGTGCTAAGGCTGTTCAAGAGAAGAATGTTGCATATCGTAATTGGCTTGTTTCTAATTCTTCAGTTTCATTTTCTGCCTACACCAAAGCTCGCAACAATTGTAAAGCAGTTATTAATCAGTCCAAACTAGAGTTTGAACAGGCTAAGAGTAGAAAACTTGCTTCTTGCCCTAATGGTAGCCGAGCATTCTGGTCTCTTGCCAAAGCTATTGGCTGCAACTTTTGCCCATCTCTGCTTCCACCTCTGTCCAAACCAGATGGTTCTGTTGTCACTTCAGCCAAGGATAAAGCTGACCTGCTAGCATCCCATTTTTCTTCCAGCTCATGTATTAATGAACTTGGTAAAACACCTCCCACCATTCCCAACACGATCCATTCAATGCCTCCTGTGGTCTTCCGTCAAAAGGATATCAGAAGGATTTTGATGAATCTTGATGCTAAGAAAGCTCCAGGTCCTGATGGTATTTCTCCACTTGTTCTCAAAATCTGTGCTCCTGAACTTACTCCTATTCTTTGCCGCCTTTTTTCACTTTCTTATTCCAAAGGTGTTTTTCCTGCTGCTTGGAAATTTGCTCATATCCAGCCAGTTCCTAAAAAGGGTGACAAATCCCTCCCATCCAATTATCGTCCCATTGCAATTACTTCTACTCTTTCTAAAGTAATGGAGAAATCTATTAACCGCCAACTCTTAAACTACCTAGAAACCTTCCGTCTGATCAACGATCACCAGTATGGATTCCGTCAGTGTCGATCCACTGGTGATATCCTGGCTTATGTTACCCATTTATGGACTACTTCAATGGAAAGGTTCGGTGAAACACAAGTAGTTGCTCTTGACATCTCAAAGGCTTTTGATCGTGTTTGGCATAAAGGTCTTCTAAACAAGCTTGCATCTTATGGTTTGCCAACTGTTTTTAGTAATTGGTTATCCAGTTTTCTCTCTGATTTCTCACTGAGGGTGATGGTAGATGGCTCTCTGTCTTCTAACTTCTCCACTAATGCCGGTGTCCCCCAAGGTTCAGTTCTTTCCCCCACTCATTTCCTCTTGTATATCAATGACCTTCTTCCATTGACTGGAAATCCTATCCATAGTTTTGCCGATGATAGCACATTGCATTCAACTTTCCGTTTTGAGAAATCCTGTCCTGCTCAATCAGCTTCAACTTCTCGAAAATCTGCTACCAATTCCTTAAATGCCGATCTTCAGGTAATTCTCCAGTGGGGCAAAAACAACTTAGTTGATTTCAACCCTTCTAAAACTCAGTCTTGTCTTATATCTTGCAAAAAGGATTCTTCTGCTCCTATGCTTATCTTTAGTGACACTCCAATTTCTAGGCAAAAGGATATATCTCTTTTGGGGATTACCCTGACTTCTAATCTCTCTTGGCACAAGCACATTACAAATATTGCTTCCTCTGCATCTAAAAAATTTGGTTTTCTCTTTCGCTCTCAGCGTTACTTTTCTTCCAAACAGCTGCTCACTCTGTATAAATCGCAAATCCACCCTGCCATGGAATATTGTTCCCACATTTGGGGTGGCGCCCCCAAAACCTCTCTCAGGCTTCTTGATTCCATTCAGAAGAGGGCAGTTAGTTAATTAATGACTCATCTCTAACAGAGTCTCTCCACTCGCTTTCTCATAGACGCACTGTTTCTGCTGCATGCCTCTTTTACAGATACTTCCATGGGCACTGTTCTTCTGAATTGGCTTCTATAATTCCCGCTCTCTCTTTCAAAACAGTCCGAACACGTGCCGCCACCAGCCAACATCCATTTACTGTCCAACTTCAAACCCACAGAACCAACTTTTCATCTTCCTCATTTATTCATTCAACTGCCGTTTTCTGGAACAACCTTCCTTCATACGTATTTCCTGAAAATTACAATCTACAGAAGTTCAAGTCCAATGTCAACAAATACCTTCTTTCGTCTTCTCAACCTCCAACCCAAGCACGGTACTAAGTACTATAGGTTCTAATACCTCTCGTGTTTGGGGTTCACATAAAAAAAAAAAAAAACCAAACAGAGCAATAAATGGTGGTGTGTTTGTCCGGTTATTTTGGAAACAACTTCCTCATTCGGCAATCCAAATTATCCTATGTTAGCTGTTCAGACAGAATATTTTTCCGATTCGCGCAATAAGTGTTTTAATCAGTAAGCATTGCTTTTGCTGATTTAATAACTGGACAGTACTTATATGTTAATTATTTATATGTTAACTTTTTGATTTAAAATGAATACTACGAAAAAGAGTAAAACGTATCATTTTCATCAAGAGTGGGAGCTACAATACTTTTTTTTAATGGTGAAAGAAAAATGTTGCTGTTTGATTTGTAATGCTTCCGTGGCTATATCCAAAAATGGAAATTTAAAAAGACACTTCAACTCACTCCATGGTAAATACCAATCGCATTTTCTGCCGAACAATGACCTTAGAAAAAATAAATTAGAACTTAAATTCAGATTATTCACACAACAAAATTTCTTCATGGCACCTAATTTACAATCTAAAGCAGTAACTGTAGCATCATTTAAAGTGAGTCTTCTTACAACAAAATGCAAACCATTTTCTGATGGTCAATTCATCAAACATGCATTTTTAGAAATAACAGATTCTCTTTTTGAAAATTTTAAGAACAAAAATGAAATTAAAAGTGCTCTTCAAGGTCTGCAATTATCTCGAAATACTGTGATGCGATGCATAGAAAAAATTAGTAAAAATGTGAGCGAACAATTGCGTGCTCATATTGCTAATTGTGTCCTTTTCTTTACAACTGGATGAATCTACAAATGTCAGTAATACAGCTCACTTGCACGTTTTTGTTCGTATGGTTTTTGATGATTCTGCCACTAGAGAAGAACTGCTGGAAATGGTTTCGTTAAGAGAAAGAACTAGAGGTCTTGATATCTTTAACTCATTCAAACAGTTTATTGAAAAAATTACATTACCACTATTTAAGCTCGTATCAGTGACAACAGATGGAGCTAAAGCAATGCCGGGGCATCTTAACGGATTCATCGCATTGTGCCAAAAGGATCATGAATTCCCAGATTTGAGTTACCACTGTATCATCCACCAACAAGTGTTAGCCAGCAAAAGATTAAATACTAAAAGTGTTATGGACATCACTTTCAAAATCGTGAATTCCATCAGTGGACAATCTCTTCAAAGGAGACTTTTCAAAATGCAACGCGATGAAAATGAACCAGATCTGATATTACACACAAATGTGAGGTGGCTGAATCGGAGTAAGTTTCTACAGAGATTTCGAAATTTGCTGGAGGAAATTAAAAAACTGTTGATCAAAGGGGAGATGATTATCAGCAGCTACAAGATACGTAGTGGTTGTGGGATCTGGCTTTTTTGGAAGATTTTACCAGTAAATTAAGTGATCTGAACTTGGAATTACAAGGAAAAAATAAAAATGTGGGTGACATGATTAGTAGTATTTCTGCATATAAATATCAATTTTTGGCAATGGCTAAGGATCTCAAAGAAAAAAAAATTCGACCATTTTGCAAATATGCAAGATCATCTGCAAAAATATCCTGTTTTTGAATTTAATAGTGAGAAATATGTTTCTGAAACTGAGAATGCTGTGGACGATTTTGAAACCAGATTCAGTGATTTTAAAACAATTGAAGACATTGTTATTGTTATTTGGTTTTTAGGAGCATTGGCAACTAAGGCCATATTGCTCCGGGATATGCGGTGGTCATTCCTTGACCTTTCCGCATCCTCCGTATTTGGTGGTGACGGGCTTGAACTGAAGACATTGTTCAATATATTTCTTATCCTTTTAAAGTCAACTTAGATACGAAACAAATTGCAGAAAAAAATCGCTACAATTTTTCACATGGAGAAAATATTACTTGAAAATGAAATTATTACATTTCGAAATGATATCTTCCTAAAAGCAAGATCATCAGAAAAAGGGTTTTGGAAATATGTTTGCTGAGAAAAGTACCCAAATGTAAAAAAATGCAGTGAACTTTTAAATTCCTGTTTTGGTTCCACATATCTATGTGAATCGGCCTTTTCATATTTGAAACAAACAAAGACGAAGAATTGCTGTGCTCTTATGAACTTGGCATACAGAAGATTCTTTACGGTTGGTCTTATCGTAGTATACTATATTCCCGATTTTGAAAGCTTGGCAGATGACATAAAGTCATCTGCCAAGATGACATGAAATTAAACTTCACATAAATTAAAATTTTAAATACGTATGAATTTAAAATAAGAATTCTGAATTGTATTCAATTTTAAAATTTATAAACATTTTTCAATGTGTTGATTAACTTTTTTAACCTTGTGCAATGAAATTTTTGAGATGGTAGATCGTGGCACATTTTGAAGGAAAAAAGTAGATCGCATCACAAATTAAGTTGGCCACCCCTGATATATATATATATATAATATGATATAATTATATAATATAATATATTATTATAAATTATTATTAATATATTATTATTATAAGATGTTATATGAGATTTTAAATCAAATGTCTGGTGTCAAAAAATTGTTTGCAGGCCCTAAAGTTCATAAATCAAACGTTCATAAAACAGGAGTATTAGCTGAACACTTGTTCCTGTATGACATTAAAACAAGGGTTCAGCCACACAGACTCAAAAATGTTCTCTCTTGTAAAACTTCAAAATAGGATGTGGTCTTAATGAATTCAAGAAGCTTTTGTTCAGAAGCATAACCCCCCCCACTTCTAACCTATCTTTCTTAAAATACCAAATGAAATTCATCATTTCCTATATCAGTATAACACCAAGTCTCGTCAACTCTATTATAACAGCATTTGTAGACATAATCAGTAACTGAAATTCATCCATTTTACTAACCATTAAATTTTGAAAGCTCTCACTTGAACTTTGAAGTAGAGTTTGGAATAGCCTTGGAGGATGGGTCACCCTGTGGGGAGGGTAATCCAGGATATTCCTCCAGGCGATCCTTGAACCAATATAGGAAAACTCCAAGAAAAGAAACAAAGTAACTTGTGGGGGGAACCCTAGTGCCACTTGACAATAAACACTATACCCCCAAATCAGGAGGCCAACCAGAATTGCAGCAAGGAAGACAGCCACAAACAGCTGACCACCTGGGACGACACACTTATCCTCCTCAGAGCTAATCAACAGTAATAGATTTTTCAAAAAATGGCTAACTTTATTAAATAAAAAAAGTCTTACCACTGGTTTTAATGACTCAGAATAGAAGGATAATTTATTTACATGGACATCTAGTTTGCCTCCCTTGAAAAATCCAAATGTACTAACACTGAAATACCTTCTCATGTCATTCTGAAAATAAAATAAAAAAATATTAAATTATATGCAAAATACATAACACATTTATTTTAAATAAAGCCTGTACTCACTGTAAGTTATTTGCTGGGCAAAGTCACTATCTAGGAAAACACACAGCTAACACCTTAACATTCATATTTTGATTAATTTAACTAGAATTATGATTAAGTAGGCAATTTTTTCAAACTTCAAAAAAATCAACATTAAGAAGTGGCAGGTACATATTCAAAATGGCTGTTCACTAGTACATATATCTACTAGGCACAAATTTCAACTTGTGTGAATATTTGTTATGCTGGATAAAATGTTTTTTCGATAATCCGAACTAAACACTTCTTTGTGCAGAATAATGTTTCACTGAAAACTCATGACATAAACATTTGCATTTTTTTTTTTTTTTTTGTCCTCGCCTTTTCCCATTATTATATGGGGTCAGCGTTTTTACTGTTTTGGCATGCAATTTTTACGGCCAAATGCTTTTCCTGGCACCAACCCTTGCCCTTTATTTGGGCTGAGTATATGCAGTGGTCATTCCATGACCTTCCGCATCCTCCGTATTTGGTGGTCACAGGCTCCAACCCTGGTCTAATCAAGAAGCGTGTGTGCTATGCACTACTGCTCCTGCCCACCTGGCTAGGGAGGCACCTGCATTATTATTATTTCTAACCTCTATTAAACTGTCAACAGAGGGAACAGTGAGCTATCAGTATTCAATTTTTGTATATGCTTTTTTTTTTTTTTTTAATTATCACTTGGAAAGAGCAGATTGCAAGTGAGTACATCAACCAAGAGATCTGGTAAGGCTGCCAGCCATTTAGAACAGTTGAACCTTTTGTGAACAGTACCTTTTCAAAAAAATATATTATAAGTACTCCCACCTACAATTCAGTTCTCAATTTCAGTTGTGTTGATTTACCGTCAGACTAGCTTCATATACTTCCAAGGGTACATATATAACACCAGTTGCAAAAACTTAATCTAGGGAATCCCCCCATCATCCAACAATATTAGCATTAGCAGAGGCATACAATGCAAGAAAACAAGCTTATACAGCATCAGCCAAAAAAAAAACAAAAACTCTCCCATTTCACTCCTCCATTCGTTCCAAATGCCTGTCCACCCCAACCTTAAATTTATTTAGGCTCTCAACTTCCACAACAAAAGATGGAAGTCTGTTCCACCAATCAACTACCCTCTGTCTAAAGGCAAATTTCTGCACATCTATTCTACAACTGTCTTTCCTCAACTTGAATCTATGCCACCTCAGGTTCTTAATCTGAGGAAGAATCCCATCAGCATTCAGCTTGCTTAACCCATTCAAGGCCTTATACACCTCAATTAGATCACCTCGCATGTGCCTATTCCAATAATATTAGCATTAGCAGAGGCATACAATGCAAGAAAGCAAACTTATGCAGCATCAGCCAAAAAAAAAAAACAAAACTCTCCCATTTCACTCCTCCATTTGTTCCAAATGCTTGTCCACCTCAGCCTTAAATTTATTTAGGCTATCAACTTCCACAACAAAAGATGGAAGTCTGTTCCACCAATCAACTACCAGCTGGCTAAAGGCAAATTTCTGCACATTATTCTACAACTGTCTTTCCTCAACTTGAATTTATGCCACCTCAGGTTCTTAATCTGAGTAAGAGGAAGAATCCCATCAATATTCAGCTTGCTCAACCCATTCAAGGCCTTAGAATCTTTAATTGCATAGAATCTTTAATTGCAGCAATGATAGACATACAATTAGTCCCGTCACGGCATGGTGGTGCCAGGGGTTATATACCTCAATCAGATCACCTCGCATATGCCTACTCTCCAGGAACTGCATTTTGCAGAATTTAACCCTTTCTTGGTAAGAAAACCCCTTTGTACCCCTCACCAATCTTGTTGTCCTTCTTTGTACTCGTTCTAGCAACTCTACATCCTTCCTAAAATGAGGCCTCTGGAACCGTACCCAGTACTCAAGGTGTGGCCTGACCATTGCCTTGTACAACGGGATAATCACCTCCATGTCCCTGGTAGCAAAATTCCTATATATCACTGACAAGACTCCATGACCTGCCATGGAAACCCGTCTGCACTGCTCAGCAAACTTCATATCTGACTGCACAATTACCCCAGGTCTTTTTCACTTTCCACTTCCCTGAGTGTAGTACCACACAGTTAGTACATTTCTCTTGGGTTACTGCTACCAATATGCAGTACTTTATATTTGTCAATGCTAAACTTCAGCTGCCACTTCTCAGCCCATTCGCCCAACTTATATAGATCCAGTTGGAGTAGCATACTGTCTTTACTTCTGTTAACAACCCTGCTAACCTTTGTATGATCTGCAAACCTGGACATTAAGCCTGATACACCTTCATCAATATCACTGATGAATACACAAAACGACAAATGGCCCCAGCTCCAAACCCTGGGGAACTCCACTAATAACATTCATCCACAAAGAGCAATTTCCATTGATTACCACTCTGTCTTCTCCAACTCAACCATCTCTTTATCCATTGTAGCAACTTACCCTTAATGGCATACCTCTCCAATTTGTACAGGAGTCTTCCATGTGCAACAGTATCAAAAGCTTTTCTGAAATCCAAGTATATGAAAACAAAATTATATTTTGCATCCAATTCCTTTGTGACCACATCATAGTATCCAATCAACTTGATCAAACAAGACCTCCCTTTAACAAACCCATGCTGTGTCTTAACTGTTACTGCAGTCTTCTCTAGATGATCATGCAGTGCTTCTTTAACCAGTGACTCCATTATTTTCCCAGGATCACAAGTTAACTAACAGGTCTATAGTTACTTGTATCACCTTTTGAACCCCCTTTGTGAATTGGTGATACATTTGCACACCACCAGTCCAAGGTAGCTCTCATAATTATGGCTAAGGGTTTGCTTACTTCCTTTGCTGCCTCCTTTAATATAACTGGATAGATCCCGCCCACCGCAAGTGTCTTCTTTATGTTTAACTTCGGCAATTTCTCCTCCACTTTGCTCTCAGTTATTACAAAATCACTTAGCTCCTTGCTAGAGTTTAATAAACTTCTGACATTCCCCTCCTTGAATAACTCCTCATGTGTGAATGTAGATGCAAAATATTCATTCAGTTTATCAGCTACCTGAACATGATCATCAATAGTCAACCCATCTCTGTTGAATGATCCAATCTGATTCATCTCTTTCCTTCTAGAGTTCACATAAGTAAAGAACTCTTTGCAATGTTTGCCAAAGATTTCTCATAATCTGCCTTCACCTGCCTGACCTCCTTTGTAGCTTGATTACATACTAGCTTATATCTGTCGTAGGCTTCTGTGTCACCTGATAATTTATATGCAATCCCATACATTTTTCTTCTCTGCCACGAGCCTCATTAATTCATCTGACATCCATTTAGGCCTAAACCTTGAACAGTATTTCTTAGTTGGAATGAAAAGCCCAGTAGCCTCCAAGATTAAGTCCCTGAAGGGCTTCCCATTTAGAATTCATTGTTGGTATCACAGTTGATCCACTGTATAGAATTAAAAAATTTTCTGAGACCCCTGTAGTCACCTTTACAAAAGCCAAAGTAGTTACATCTTTAAGTAAATCCCACATCAGTACATTGTGATCACTGTTACCCAGTGGTTCCTTTATCTGAAAATTCTTAATGCATGAATAATCACTGCTAATTATCAGATCAAGAGTGTTACGCCCTCTGGTTGCCTCTCAAACATGTTGCTGTAGGAAACAGTCATCCGCAAAAGTCTTGCTAGTGTGTGAGTGACCAAACCACAAGTTTCAGTCAATATCTGGAAAGTTAAAGTCCCCCATTATAAGACATTCTGATTTACTGGCCCACTATTTCTCTGCACGATTGCTCATTATACTCTTCTCAGATTCATTAGGCCTATAACACACACCTACTCTCATTTTCCCTTTCCCAGTTCTTATGTTACACCAAACTGACTCAACATTGCATTGTCCATGAACTTCAATTGGATGCACTTCCAAAGATTTTGTTTCTTAACTAATAGCATAACCCCTCCTCCCTTCCTGTCTATCCTTTCTGTACACATTGTACTCCCCAAATTCCAATTCTGCACTGCTTATATCTATGTGACAACGCATCTCTAATATTCTAACAATATCCACCTTTAATATCAAGAGTTTAGTTAGAATAGCTGCTCGATCACAGATGGTCAGAAGCAGATACCCAGCTTATGATATCAATTCAAGAATATCAACACAAAAGTCACAGATGTAAAGTTTCCATCCCATCGCAGTCTCAACTTCCAGGATGCCAGATTCTCACAGAATCTCCATTCAATCAGAGCAGCAGAACTCACAAGATGCCAACACTAAGATTCAGTCAACTGGATGATGACAAGAGAGATAGGGATGGTAAGACATCAGTGACAGCTCCCCAGTACAACCCAAAATGAATTTGGGTGGATCACCAAGAAATAGCATCAACTTATAGAAATAACTGAACACTAATATATATCAGGTATGCATCATCACAATACAGAAACAATTGCATAATTTACATTAATATCAAGTCGAAAAAAAAAAAAAAGTTGTCAATAGTAACTAAGACCAGAATTGCTATCTAAGGTGTGAAGGCATAAAAAAAAAAAAAAAGAAATCTTTATTACACAAGAAAGGTACAAAACAACTTAACCACTACATTTTCAGGTATTTCACATCACAGTAAAATCAAGCAAAACACATAAAACAAACTTAACTCTCACACATGCAATTTTAGAAACAGAAGAAAACAAAAGCACATGCAAAAACCTCTGTGAATCAGTTCATTACCATTTTTATGATTCACAGACAGCCCGACATTCACACACAAAACATGAATTTTGTATATCCGAGTATTTACTAGTACAGTATAACTTAAATTTCCCACAGTTGGAACACAACATGGCTTTGTCCTCAATACAGGTGGTGGGCTTCTCAAGGTGACCAAGTACCAGTTGTTGAGATGGAGATCTTACCTGCAGGCATTTCTGCAGTGAAAGTCAATTGTCTTTCTCTCACCATCACTGGCAGTCACTGAAAACTAAGAGCCACACCCACAGCTTTAGTTTGCTGTTAGGGTTGAGGGGGGGACTAGTGAGCTCCCATGTGGTCCACTTCAGTAACTACAACTTGGCTGCACATAGCAGTTTTAGTATAATTTACATGGTTTCTGTTCAGTAAATGTTGTGTGGTAGCCTGCATTTGGATGCATCATGGTCATGACATGCAAAGAGCACTGTTTCACCAACCAGCATTTGCTACTCACTTTCGGGTGCAACCCATTTAGATTGTGGTTAAGAAATAGCTTGGTGTTGATCACTCCACAGTAACAGTATTCCGAACGAAAACAATGCAAGTGAACTTGCCTGGATTAATCTTCATCCAAAGTATTTGAGATATTTTTTCCATTTCTCCCAGACTGTTGCTAGCTGTGTCAATGGTTTTATTGTTAACATTTTAAAATCATTTGTGCATGATATTATGTTGTTCCTGTTATTCACTAAAGGGATAATTATCACTGTAAACAGGATGCCAGATAATACACCCCACTGACACTCCTACATTTTATTCATTCTTAAGCTTGCAAGTTCAATAACTGAAATTATTTATAAAATATTTTTGTCACATGATACAGCTGATCCATAAGGCAGATGCCAAGTTTAATAGCAGCTGTATGGGCAAACAATGTGCAGTATACAGACATATTTAAATTTTAATGTTTTAGTTAGTCTGATTTAATAATAAAGCAGTGAAGAAGACCAAAGTAAGTTTCAAAACATGTTGCACTGTACATTTTTAGTTATCCAAATTCTTAACAAATTATTTTATTTTTCCCAGAGTACAGCATTATTATACCTACTTTATAGTTTTAAACACAATACATACTTTGAATGTGCTTAAAATATAAAGCACAAAGGCCAATCAAATTAAAAGCACAAAAGTTAAATAAAAGTGGTATTTCATAAAGAAGTAAACTATGCATGCAGTTCTTCAATATAGTCCTCAATATGTTCAACACACTTCTTCCAATGTTGCTCTAATGATGAATAAATAATTTGTGGTAAGTTCTTACCACTAATTATGCATTTTTTGAAACAGAATTTAATTTTGTTATCTACATTTTTGTATTTACATTTTCATTTTTTTTTTTTTTTTTACATTTAATAATTAAATATGAAAATCTAACAATTATTACATAATACTAATAACATTCCTACTGTATATTGCTAAATTCTGAGGAATATACATAACGGAGGAAAAAGCGACACAGAAAAACTGAGTTTTATTAAAAATCAATGTTTTCAAAAGTCATTGTGAAATTATATTTTGTGACACCCTAGTTTTAAACTCAGGATATGCATAACACTTGAAGACTGCCTACATGGCTGTGGACTGTATAATGGTCTATAAAAACCTTCATACACTTGGGCAAGTGTATCTGAAAAATTAAAGAAATACGCTAATTTGGCATTCAATAATATAAAAATAAGCAATTAATAAAATAGTACTTTCTCAGCTGTAAATTAATAAATTTATTAATTTATTAATTGCAAACATTAGAAAACATTACAGAGCCTTAATTTAATTCTATACATTTAAACATAAATTAATAATGAAGAAGTGTTTGAATAATAAATAAAGTATCATAGGTGTCTTCCCATGTGGGCCAGCTGATGGTATACACACAAGGTTGCTAATGCCTGGCCTAAAAGCATTCACAAAAGAAGACTTTCCAAAGATCAATGACAAGCCAGCATAACAAGTGTATGGTTGCAGCAGGTGATAGTGAAGATATTAACAATGCAAATGCTTATATCTTGTTAATTTATATCAATGCGATGCTTGATATAAATTAACAAGTCCATCATCATCATCATCAGCCATTTTCAATCCACTGCAGGATGAAGGCCTCTCCAGCAACTTTCCAGTTCCTTCTGTTTTGAGCACTGGCCATCCATTTACTACCTACAAACTCATGAATTTCATCTATCCATCTCCGCCTTTGTCTTCCAGGTTTTCTTCTAGCTCCTCTTGGATACCATTCTGTTATTTTCTTAGTCCATCTGTCATCATGTCTTCGAGCTGTGTCCTGCCCAAGACCATTTTAGTTCTTTAGTTTTGATAAGAATGTCCTTTACTTGAGTTTGCTACCTAATCCATGTGTTTCTCTTCTTATCTAACAATCTGATTCCCAATATAATTCGTTCCATTCTTCGCTGTGTAGTTCTCAGCTTCTCTTCCATTCTTTTGGTGAGTGCCCAAGTTTCACTTCCATAAGTCATGGTGGGGAGTATACATTGGTTCATTATTTTACGTTTCAGACAAACTGGGATATTGCTCTTCAGTATGTGACTATATTTCCTGAATGCTAAACATCCAAAATTTATTCTTCTCTTGACTTCCAGCCATTTATCATTATTATAGCTAATAACTTGTCCCAGATAAGTATATGACTCCACCTTTTCAATTACTGCTCCTTCGATCGTTATTTCCCTTTCTGTGGCATACTTGTTCATCATTACTTTTGTTTTAGCCATATTCATCTTTAGTCCAAAATCCTTACTAGCTGTGCATAATTGATTAAGATTTTCCTCTAATTCTTTGGGATCATGGCTTATGACCACAATGTCATCTGCAAATCGTAAATGGTTTAGGTACTCTCCGTTCACATTGACTCCTTTCTGCGACCAGTCTAATCTTCTGAAAGCTTCCTCAAGGACAGCAGTAAACAGCTTCGGAGATATTGTGTCTCCTTGTTGAACTCCTTTCTCAATTTTAAATTTCCTACTGTCTTTGTCTAGTCTAATAAAGAAGGTAGCACTCATATATTTTCTTCAAAATCATAATATATGGGGTATCTATGCCTTGTCTTTCCAGTGCCCGAAACATTGCCTTATGCTGTATAGAGTCAAATGCCTTTTCATAATCCACAAATGTCAGGCATAATGGTGTTTTATATTCATTTGCTTTCTCCATTAGCTGTGATATTACGTGAAGGTGATCCATAGTTGAGAATCCTGTTCTAAAGCCAGCTTGCTCTTTCGGTTGATTCTCATCAAGTATTCTTTCTAATCTGTTAGTAATGACCCTTGTGAACAACTTGTAGATGTGGGATAACAAGCTAATTGGTCTATAATTTCCAATTTCTGATTTATCTCCTTTCTTATGCAGCAAAACTATGATTGCATTATTCCACTGCTTAGGCTTCACACCTTTTCTAATGCACTTTGTGAAGAGCCTTGCCAGTTTTTGTGTTATGTCTCTTCCTCCCAATTTTAACAACTCTACAGTAACTTCATCTTCCCCCGGGGCTTTCTGATTCCTCATTTTCTTCAATGCATGTTCTACCTCATCAGGAAGAATATCGGGTATGTCATATGTGTTGCTACTTTGCAGTCCATCTTCCCCACTGCTGGCATCATTCCCCTGCTCCTTGTATAATTCTCTATAATAGTCTTCTGCTATTTGAATTATGCCTTCTCTGCTGTTTATAAGTACACCATCGCTTTTCTTCAGTTTCAGTATCATTTGTCTTTCTGTATTACTGCTCATGGCTGCTGATTTAAATCCTTTGTTTTCCCTTAATGCTTGTTCTACTTTTCTTGTGTTAAATCTTCTTATGTCCTCTCTGAGTCTCTTTCTAATGGCTTTGCATAACTCAGTATACTCAATTTTCTCCCTGTCAGTGTTTTTCTTGCTCTTCATTTGTCGTCTTTGGTTCATCATGACAAGTGTTTCTTGACTAATTTTTTCTTCTTTGGATTTCTGTTTCCCTATAGGTTTCTTGGGCTTTATCACTTTCAGAAAGTTGTAATATTCCTCGTCGATATCTTGGTCCTGAGCAGTCTGCAAAAGCTCAAACTTGTTCTTAAGTTCCAGTACATACTGCTTTTTCTCCTCCTCTGTTATTTCAAAGACCTTTGTATTATTTACTCGAGTCAGTTTTTTCCTTTCCTTTCCTACATCTATATCAAGTGTACATCTTACCATTCTGTGATCACTTCCAACATTTACCTTATTCAGGACGGTAACATCATTCACAATATATCTTCTGTTAGTGAGGATGAAGTCAATTTCATTAGTAGTTAATCCATTTGGACTCTTCCATGTCCACTTTCTGTTCACCCTTTTTTTGAAAAAAGTGTTCATTACTGACAGTCCTTGATAATTCTGCAAATTCCACAAGTCTTTCACCTCTTTCATTTCTTTCACCAATTCCAAAATTTCCTATAGTTCCCCTTTCTGCACTGTTTTGTCTTTTTCCAACCTTAGCATTGAAGTCCCCCATAATAATAGTGTAGTGGGTTTTCTGCTCATCTAGAAGACTCAATTTCGATGTACATTTCTTCAACCTCTTCATCACCGTGGCTCGATGTCGGTGCATAAATCATTATAATCTTTAGCTTGTACCTCTTAGAAATCTTGAGTATTAGTCTTGACACCCTTGGTGATGTCCATACCCTGATTCAATGATGGCATAGGTCAGCAATGGCAAACCTTTTCTACCCTACATTCCAAAAAATAAGCTGAAAAAAGGATGAAATTATAGCTATAATAAAACTAAGACAACTGAAAATTTTTGGACCCGCGTTTCTTTGCTTCCTTAAAGAAGTGGTCACTGTGCTTCCCACATAATTTTCTGTTTTTGCCTTTGGTGTAAGGCAATGCATAATTTTTGTGGGTTTTCAGGTAGCAGTTCTTACATACGGTACATAGGACCAATGTTCATTCCTTTAGCAAATGCAGCCACTTGTTTGTTTATTTTCATTAGGAAGTTCAATCTTTTTTAAATTTTTAATTTTGTTTAGCAAGCAAGCAGTTGGCACTTCTTCAGCATTCCTTTTTCAGTTGGTAGCAACCTTAACATGTACAATAGCATCTTAATTATATTAAATCATCAAAACAAAAATGCTAAATCTTTATCTTTTACATAAATAGCATACCATAATGAAATGGCATATAAATTTAGAGATTACAGCTAAAAAAAGCATTTATGCATAAAGATCATTTTATTCATAAATTTAACTACAGGTAAATGTGCAACTGAACTTCCTATCAGTGTAACAGATCAACTAACAACTGGATATGTTTTGAGGCAGTAGAGAGTGCAAACACATTTACAGGTGCTCAGCTGTTTCCACATGTGTTGTTTAAACTTTGGCATGATTTTGCCACAGAAAAACTGATGAAAATGTATAAAATACAGCAAAATATTCATATTTCTATTGACAGGTCCCAATCTTTATTTCTAGATGAAGAGCTGTCTGTGTTGGAAATTAGTAGCAGAATGGCCTCATGATGCAAGGAAGTGAACTTTCTTCTAAATCTACCAGAAAAAAAAAAAAAAGTTGTTCTACACAAAACCACCTTACCATTAAAATATATAAATACTGTACACCCACTTTAGTGATCACCTTGCAAGTGGCAGATATATTCCATTTGTGTAGTAGTAGGAATCACATCACAGCAACATTTAGACTTGCTGTCTTATGATCACAGCATTATAAAATTATACAAATGGATGAACCAGCAACTGTATCAAAGAGAAAAATCTGTACATATCCAAAGAAAATGCATTCAATATTACTAAACGTTTTGATAAAGAAACATTAAATGATAAATTAAGTAGCCAATCAAGCAAGCAACAGAGCATGCTAGTGTAGCAACAGGATTTTCACTATAATTCGAAGTCAAGAAAAAAGGTAAACATTCTCCAAGTTTCTTAACCCCTATGAAACGTTCAAACACTTAAGTTATTCTCTGGACCAATTTCATTGCAATGTCATAACACTAAAAATCCGTGATTTTTATATTTATTAAAAGAAAAAAAATAATAACTATCTGAATTAAATCAAGTATTAAGGCAAAAGTTAATTGTTAGAATTCTTAATGAGATGGAATATTTTGGTGGGAAATTTCAAAACAAGAAAATTTTTATGGGGAAAAAATGAATAAGAATAAAATATTTTAAAATATTATTAATATGAAATTAGGTTTATGTTTCATAAGACTCATAATTAAAACATAATATTTATTTCCTAAAATAAATTCCAAAAGTTTATCTTATCTATAAATTCAAGTAAAGTTACAAGCTTCAGCAATAAAAATAAAAAAAGTGTTTCACGTTATGCCACAGATCAATCCAGCTGAACTTGGAATTTCACATTAGCAGTGGCATATGATGAGAAAGCACGCTTATACAGCATCAGCCAAAAAAAAATTTCCCATTTCATCCAACCATTCACTAAAAGTTTGTCCAGTTCTTCCTTGAATTTATTAAGCTGTCAACTTCCGCAACAACCAATAGAAGTTTGTTCCAGCAATCAACCACCCGCTGGCTAAGGACAAATTTCAGCACATCTATTCTACACTACAACTGTCTTTCCTCAATTTGAATTTATGCCCCCTCAGGTGCATAATCTGAGTGAGAGGAAGAATTCCATCAGCACTGAGCTTGATCAAATCATTCAAGGCTTTATACACATCAATCAGGACACTACATAGGTGCCTAGTCTCCAGACAATTTGCAGAACTGCAGCCTTTCTTGATAATAGCAACCCTTTGTTCCCCTCACAAATCTCACTACCCTACTCTGTACTCATTCCAGCAGCTCTACATTCTTCCCAAAATGAGGCCTGTATGCAGTACTCAAATGAGTAGCCTTATATTCACCTCTTTTCTGCTAGCAAATTTGCTGTATATCATTGACATACTCCATGAGCTGCTCTGGCAGCCAGTCTGCATGGTTCAGAAAACTTCATATCTGACAGCACAATTACCCTCCCAGGTCTTTTTCATTCTCTACCACCCTGAGTGTAGTACCACACAGTACGTTTCACAGGGGTGATACTTCTACCCATATGCAGTACTTTGCATTTGTCAATGTTAAACTTCAGTTGCCACTTCTCAGCCCATCTGCCCAACTTTTCCAGATCCTGTTGCAGTAGTGTACTACACTGACTGTCATTAACAACCTTGCCAACCTTTGTATCTGCAAACTAGGACATTAAGCCTGATATACCTTCATCAATATCATTGATAAATATAGAAAACAACAATAGGCCCAACACTGAACCCTGGTGACTTCACTAATAACATTAGTCCACAAAGAGCAGTGTCCATTGATTACCATTCTCTGTCTTTTCCCACTCAACCATATTTTGCCCCTAATGAATATTGTTCCAATTTGTACAGCAGTCTTCCATGTAAACTGGTATCAAAAGCTTTCCTGAAATCTAAGTATATGACATCAAAATTACTTTTTGCATCCAGTTCCTTTGTGCCTGCATCGTAGTATCCAATCAAATTGGTCAGACAAGACTTTCTCTTCACAAATCCATGCTGTGTCTGAACTATAACTACAGTCTTGTCTAGATGATCATGCAATGGTTTTTAACCAGTAACTCCATTATTTTCCCCAGAACTAACACATTAAACTAACAAGTCTGTAATTACTTGTGTCATGCGCAGATTCCCCTTTGTGAATTGGGGATAGATTTGCACATCTCCAGTCCACGGGGATCTCCCCTGAATATAAGGATGCTCTCGTAATTATTGCTAAGGGTTTGCTTACTTCCTTTGCTGCCTCCTTTAATATGACTGGATAGATACCATCCACACCAGGTGCCTTTCTCATGTATAACTTCAACAATTTCCCCTTCACTTTACTCTCAGTTATTATAAAATCATTTAGCTCATTTAGCTCCCTGTTAGAGTTTCATAAAAGTTCTGGTTTCTATTTCTCACAAAATTCCTCATGTATGGATGTATATGCAAAATACTCATTTCGTTTGTCCACTACATTTTCATCAGAAAATGTAGGCAGTTTCGTTAAAAGCCAAATCATCGATATCAAGTGGACCAATCTGATTCATCCCCTTCCTTCTAGAGTTTACATAAGTAAAGAAGTCTTGACTGTTTTTTTTTTTTTTTTTTGCATCCTTTGCCAAGGATTTCTCGTAATGTGCCTTCACTTGGCTGACTTCCTTTGTGACTTGATTACAGCCTAGTTTTATATCTACCACAGGCTTCTGCATCACCAGATAATTTATACACATCCCACACATTTTTCTTCTCTGCAATGAGTCTCAATTAATCTGACATTCATTTAGGCTTAAACCTTGTATTTCATAGCTGTAAAAAAGCCTAGTGGCTTCCAACTTTAATTCCTTGAATACTTCCCATTTAGAATTTGCTGTTGGTAACATCATCAGTTGGTCTACTGTTGTTATTAATTTTTTTTTAGGAGCATTAGCAACTAAGGCCATATTGCTCCGGGATATGCGGTGGTCATTCCCTGACCTTTCTGCATCCTCCGTATTTGGTGGTGACGGGCTCGAACCCCGGTCTAATCAAGAAGCGTGTGCTACGCACTGCTGTTCCTTCCCACCTGGCTACGGAGGCGCCCAGTTGGTCTACTGCATAGAATTTAAAAATTGTCTGAGACCACCGTAGTCACCATTACAAAAGCAAAAACCATTCCCTTTACGCCTAATAGTTACATCTTTGATTAATCCAACATCGGTAAGCTCTGATCACTGCCACCAAGTGATTCCATTATCTGCAGATTTTTAATGCAAGAAAAATCACCGCTGATAATCAGATCAACAGTAGTAATCCCTGTGGTTGTCTCTCAAACGTGCTGCTGTAAAAAACAATCATCCAATAAATCCACAAAAGTCTTACTAGTATACGAGTAACCCACCCACAAGTTCCAGTCAACATCTGGAAGTTAAAATCCCCCATTATAAGACATTCTGATTTACTGGCCCACTCTTTATCTGTATAGTTGTTCACTGTACTCATCAGAGTCATTAGGCCTATAACACACTCCTACCTTCATTTTTACTTTCCAAGTGTTTATGTCACACCAAACTGACTTAACATTACACTGTCCACCAATGTCAACTGTATCTACTGCCTGAGATTTTGTTTCTTAATAAACAGCATAATCCCTCCTCCCTTCCTATCCTTTCTGTATACACTGTACTCCCCAAATTCAAATTCTGCATTCCTTATATGTGTGAGACAGCATCTCTGATATCCCAGCACTATCTGCCTTTGATGTCTTCACCAGCACTTCAAATTCATTAAATTTATTTACTACATTCTAGCATTGGTGTATATGCAAGTATACATGCACCTGTTCTTACTATTGGTCTCTATTCCCACTCAACCATATTTGGTTGAGTGGGAATAGAGACCAGTCAATTCCCACTCAACCATATTTGGTTGAGTGGGAATTTACTCAACCATATTTGGTTGAGTAAATATATGGGCACTGTTACCTTAACAGTGCCCATATATTTACTTGTTCTTGTTGACTCCAAGCAGTTCTAAGAATTACTTTCACCTCTGCCTGCAGCTACTGTTAATGCAGTAGCATTAGCATTAATAGAGGCATATGATGCAAGAAAGCAAGCTTATACAGCATCAGCAAAAAAAAAAAAAAACACTTCCACTTCACCCCTCCATTCGTTCGAAATACCTGTCCAGCTGAGCCTTAAATTTATTTAGGCTATCAACTTCCACAACAAGGGATGGAAGTCTGTTCCACCAACCAACTACCCGCTGGCTAAAGGCAAATTTCTGCACATCTATCCTACATCTGCCTTTCCTCAATTTGAATTTATGCCCTCTCAGGTGATTATTCTGAGCAAGAGGCAGAATCCTATCAGCATGGAGCATGCTCAAACCATTCAAGGCTTTATACACCTCTATCAGATCACCTCGCCAGTGCCTAGTCTCCAGACACTGTAATTTGCAAAACGTAAGCCTTTCTTCGTAAGAGCAACCCTTTGTTCCATTCACTAATCTTGTTGCCCTTCTCTGTACTCGTTCTAGCAGCTCTACATCCTTCTTGAAATGAGGCCTCCAGACCTGTATACAGTACTAGTCTATGAATCCCCCCATGCTAGCAGTTTTCTGCCCCATCTAACACTGCTTCAATAGCATCAGCAAATATTCTTGCACCCTTTCTATTTAATTGTATCTCATCCCTGTAGGAACAATCTCTTGCTTTAACAAACAGTTTATATTGAAAAAATTCTATCCCGTGAGCCTTGCACAATCTCTCCAGGGCTGAATTGATTGACAAGGCTCTCATCATATACTCCCTCCTATCATGTCTATGCAGAATTGCAGACACTTACACTTTCAATCCTAATTTGCAACTTTTTTTTTTCTCAACATTGACCTGTACTTAAGTAAATCCGCAGATCTGTTACAGTAGCATACCATCATTCCTCTCATTAAGCACCCTGCCAACCATTGTATCATCTGCAAACCTGGACATTAAGCCTGATGTGCATTCATCAATATCAATGATAAATATAACAACGATGGGCCCAACACCAAACCCTGGGGGACTCCACTAACTTTAGTCCATGAAGAGCAATGTCTATTTATACCACTCTCTTCTCCCACTCATCCATCCCTTTATCTACAGTCGCAACTTGCCCTTATTGCCACAATGGTCCAATCTGTACAGCAGTCTGTGTATCGGTGTCAAAAGCTTTCCTAAAATCCAAGTATATGATATCAAAATTATTTTTTGCATCCAGTTCCTTTCTGACCACATCATAGTATCCAATCAAATTGGTCAGACAAGATTTCCTACTTAACAAACCCATGTTGTGCCAGGAGGTTAACTGCAGTCTTGTCTAGATGATCCCACATTACTTCTTTAACTAGTGACTACATTATTTTCTGTGGAACGGAAGTAAAACAAAGGTCTGTAATCACTCGTCACCCTTTGATTCCCCCCCCTTGTGAATTGAGGATACATCGCACATCTACAGTCTGCAGAGCCCTCCCCCGAATCCAAGGATGCTCTCATAAGGCTAAGGGTTTGCTTACTTTCTTTGCTGCCTCCTTTAATAAAACTGGATAGATCCATCCACACCAGGTGCCTTTCTTATGTTTAACTTTAACAATTTCTCTTCCACTTTCCTCTCAGTTATTATAAAATCATTTAGCTCCCTGTTAGAGTTTGATAATCTTCTGGCCTCCACTTCCCTAAAGAATTCCTCACGTGTGAATGCAAATGCAAAATACTCATTCATGTCAGAAACTTGGGCAGGATAATCAACAGGCAAATCATCAATACCAAGTGGACCAATTTGTTCATCCCATCACATATATAAAAAAATCTTTGCTGTTTTTCTTTGCATCCTTTGCCAAAGATTTCTCCTAGTCTACCTTTGTTTGCCTAACCTACTTTGTGACTATTACAGAATAGTTTATATCTACCATAGGCTTCTATGTCACCTGATAATTTATAGGTATCCATGCATTTTTATTCTCTGCCACAGGCTTCATCAGTTCATCTGACATCCATTTAGGTCTAAGCCTTGGAACAGTATTTCTTAGTTGGTATGAAAAGCCTAGTAGCTTCCATTATTAATTCCTTGAATGCTTCCCATTTAGAATTTGATGATAGTAACATCATCAGTTAGTCCCACTGTATAGAATTTAAAAACTATCTGAGACCACTGTAGTCATTTTTATTAAAGCAAAAACCCATCCCTTTACCATTGATAGTAGTTACATCTTAAAATAAATTCCACATCAATACACTGTGGTCACTGCCACCTAGTGGTTCCTTTATCTGCAGATTCTTAATGCATGAAGAATCACTACTAATAATCAAATAAAGAGTATTACACACTTATACATTACCCCATACCTGTATGGGGTAATGGTTTGAGCATGCTCAATGCTGATGGGATACTTCCGCTTGCTCAGATTAAGAACCTGAGGGGCATAGATTCAAATTGAAGAGACAGTTCTAGAACCGATGTGCGGAAGTTTGCCTTTAGCCAGCGGGCAGTTGATTGCTGGAACAGCCTTCCATTTGTTGTTGTGGAAGTTGATAGCTTAAATAAATGAACTAGACAAATATTTGGAGTGACCGGATGAGTGAAATGGGAAGGGGTTTTTTTTTTTGGCTGATGCTGTATAGGCTTACTTTCTTGCATCATATGCCTCAACTAATGCTAATATTGATGAAGGTATATCAGGGTTAATGTCTAAGTTTCCAGATGATACAAAGGTTGGCAGGGTTGTCAATGACATTAACGATAGTGCACTACTGCAACAAGATCTGGAAAAGTTGAGCAGATGGGCTGAGAGGTGGCAACTGAGTTTAACATTGACAAATGTAACATACTACATATGGGTAACAGTAACCCCCCACAGTAATGAACCAACTGGGTTTAGTAGAGAATGAAAAGGACCTGGGGGTAATTGTGCAGTCAGATATATTTTCTGAATAGTGCAAACAGGCTGCAAGAGTAGCCATGGTATCTTGTCAATAATATACAGGAATTTTGTTAGCAGGGATAAGGAGGTGATTGTCTGCCCCTTGTATAAGGCAATGGTCAGGCTACACCTTGGGTACTGCATACACATCTGGAGGCCTCATTTTAGGAAGAATGTAGAGCTGCTGGAACGAGTACAGAGAAGGGCAATGAGACTGGTGAGTGAAACAAAGGGTTGCTGTTACCAAGAAAGACTTAAGTTCTGCAAATTGCCATCTCTGGAGACAAGGCACCTGTGAGGTGATCTGAGATAAAGTCTTGAATGGTTTGTGCAAGCTCAATGTTGATGGAATTCTTCTTCTTGCCCAGATTACTCACGTGAGGGGACATACAGGCTTCGATCTGCTGTGGAAGTTAGCAGTTTAAATTCAAGGCATAACTAGACAAACATTTGGGGTGAATGGATGTGTGAAATGGGATGGGTTTTTTTTTTTTTTATAAGCTTGCTGTCTTGCATTATATGCCTCTACTAATGCTATCCTGTTCTGCATCATCTTTTTACCCTTTCCTATTCCAATAATGTTTTCCCTTTTACTCATATCTAGCCAGTTCCTAAAATGGGGGACAAATCCCTCTCTTCCAATTATTGCCTCATGACAACTTACCACTGCACTTTCCAAATTAATGGAGAAATCCAGCAACCACCAACTCAAACTATCTCAAAATCTCTTCTATCTGATTAACAATTGCCAAAATAGATTCCATCAGTACTGATTCACTCATTATTGGCTATCCTGTTTGGAAAAATTCAATGGGAACATCAGTGAAACTCAAGCAGTTCTTGACATTTCTAAGACTTTTAATCATGTGTTCTAACCAAGCTGCCATCTTATGGTCTGCTGACTGCTCTCTGCAATTGGATACCTAATTGCAGAGAGCAGTCGTCAGATTTGAATGATCTGCAGTGAGTGTTCAGATATTCCCTCAGAATGCTCATTACAAATGATGATAGATAGACTGCTCTCTGTCATCTAACTTTTCCATACCTAATTTCCATCTGTCACCACAAATGCTGGTGTTCCCCTAAGGTTCAGTTCTTTCTCCTACTCCTTTCCTATTAATAACCTTCTTCCACTAAATGGAACACCTATCCATAGTTTTACTGATGATAGCACACTTTCCACCTTCCAGTTTGAGTAATGTTGCCCCTATACAAACAGTCACAACTTCACAAATATCCACCATGAATTCCTTAAATGACAATCTCCACGTAATTCTCCAATCAGGCAAAGATAATTTAGTTAATTACAACCCCTCTAAATTTCAGTCCTGTCTTATGAGGTGTGGCAAAGTTCCCGGGCTGGTACTATGACAGTCCTGTTTGACAAGTTTTAAAATAAACTGAAGTGGTGTGTTGTATGTTACATTATCATTCCGTGCCACAATTTTGAAATGGAGCAATGATCAAATATCAAATTTTGCTTTAAACTGAGAAAATCTGCAACAGAAACATGAAATGTTAAAACTGTTTATGGTGATGAAAAGTTTAGTCACACCAGTGTGTAAACAGTTAGTCACACCAGATCCCTTTCTTCCTCTACTTTTTTAATTCAACTCCACCAAGTGTATAATTTATTTTGGGGTTGCTACTGCCCAAGTTTAAGACCTTGCATTTTCTGCATTAAAATATGACTGCCACTTTTGTGACCATTCTTGCATCCTCTTCAAGTCATGCTGAAGAAGTACTGCTTGGTACTGATCATTAACTACTCTACCAATCTTTATGTCATCTGTCAATTCCAAGATCATCTTCTTTCCCATCATCAATACTGTTTATGAAAATCAGAAACAGTGGTCCAAGAACCAATCCTTGAGTAACGCATAATAATAATGGATTACTCCCAGAAACACAGCAGCAGGCCATAAGGAAGATAGACAAGCGGTATACCACACTCAACCTAAGCAAGGGGTCCCCTCCCAACCAGGAGGCACAAACAAAGCTGGAAAGATGGGCAAAGAAGACGCTCCATGGCAGACACTACAATGATTTCCATCAAGATCACATAGATAAAACTGCTTCCAATGCATGGCTCACGAGTGGGACGCTCTTCCCCAAGACTGAAGGATTCACGCTTGCCATCCAAGACCAGGTAAACAACATCAGAAACTACAGAAAATACATCACCAAGGAGCCCAGAGTGAGCGATGACACATCGACGATGCCACCTGGACTCAGAAATGATCCAACATATCACCGCGGAATGCAAGGTGACCACCCGGACTGAGTACACTAGTAAACACGAGTGTACTCAGGTAGCCAGGATAATACATGAGAAGCTAGAAAGGAAATATCACCTGATCAAAGAAAAGGTACCGCACTACAAGTACAAATCCCAGGCAGTACAAGAGACCCAAACCCACAAGCTGTACTGGGACAGTGCCATAATAACAGATAAAACAATCCCGTACAACAGACTAGACATAACCCTTGTGAACAAGAAGGAAAAGGCTAGCTGTCTGATTGACATAGTGGTACCCAACACTGGCAAACTGCAAAAAACCCATGGGGAAAAAAATCAGGAAGTACACAAACCTAAGGCAGGAGATCAAAGAGATGTGGCATATGCAACAAGTAACAACCATCCTGATCATCGTGTCAACCACCAGTATGGTGCCAAAGAATCTACATAACAGCCTAGCAGCAATAGGTCTTCAAGCAAACACCTACAACGAACTCCAGAAAGTTGCAATCCTGAACACCTGTAGGATAGTCAGAGTTCCTTGGCCAACAGTAACACCAGACATAACATCAACCACCCCCATGTACTTGGTAGCAATGCAGGCCCTTGTGGAACTACATATCACATTATTCCATGATGAGCAAATGCCATTTATAACCACTATTTCCTGCCACTTAGCAATCCCTTTATCCATAATACGTTCCCTAATGCCACAATGCTCCCTTTATACACTAACCATACATGTGGTACCATAAAAAAGGCTTTACTGATATCTAAGTATACAAGGTGTGGCTATTAAATAATGACAGCATTACATTTAATACGAGTCAGTGTGCACCACTGTGTGGTGTGATATCAGACTTTGTGCACCTAGGGGAGTGTCAAGGTCAGTTGGCTGTGAGATAGCTATTGTGACAGTCGATTGTGGAGCGCAATAACAATGGTTTTGTCATTGGTTGAACGTATTTTTTAATGAGCGTGGTGAGTATACACAAAGCATCTGAGAAAACTTTGCTAAGAAATTTCCAAATATGCCAGTACCACATTGGCAGGCTAGACAGGCATTAACATACAAATTTCGTGAGAAAGGTGCTGTACACGAAGCACATCTTAGTGCAAGGCCTCCACAACTGACAGAAGAGAAACTCCTGGTATTTCAGATTCAATACTGAAAAGCCTTTCAAAATCAATGCGGAAGTTGTCATAACAGCAAAACATCAGTCTTGCAACTGTGCATTTAGTGGTAAATAAGAAGCTATGCATTTTCCTATACAAAATCACAGCTGTCAAAAAGAATTACAAGCAGCAGATGCACAAAAGCAAGTACATTACTGCCATCGGTTTCAAGTTCATCACAGAAAATAACAATGGTATTCTGAACCTTACATTTTTCACTGATAAGGCATGGTTCCATTTGTCAGGGTATGTGAATGCTCAAAATACCCAATTAGGGGCATCTAAAAATCCACAGTTTATATTAAACAACTCTCTTTCAACAAAAGGCTGGTGTCTGGTTTGCTATTTCCAAAAGAAGAATCAGTGGGCTTATCTTCTTCAATGAAACATTACTGTTCAAATAATATCGACGAGTTTGGAGCTATTTGGATAACTGTGGAGCTCAATTTCAACGTTAGCATTAGCAGACACACACAATGCAAGAAAGCAAGCTTATGCAACATCAGCCAAAAAAAGACTATTTCACTCATCTATTCACTCCAAATCTTGTCCAGCTCAGCTTTAAATTTATTTAAGCTACCAACTCCTACAACAAGCGATGAAAGTCTGTTCCAGCAATCAACTACCCGCTAGCTAAAGGCAAATTTCTGCACATCTCTTCTACAACTGTCTTTCCTTGAATCTATGCCCCCTCAGGTTCTTAATCTGAGGAAGAATCCCATCAGCATTGCTATTTTTCTTTGCATCCTTTGCCTCAACACATTCAAGGCCTTATACACCTCAATCAGATAAACTTGCATGTGTCTAGTCTCCGAGTGCCGCAAATTGCAGCACTTGGAGATTTGCCTATCTTGGTAAGAGCACCCCTTTGTTCCCCTAACCAATCCTGTTGCCCTTCTTTGTACTCGTTCTATCAACTCTACATAAATGAGACCTCCAGACCTGTACACAGTACTCATAGTTTGGCCTGACCATTGCCTTGTACAACAGGATAAACACCTCCCTGTCCCTGGTAGCAAAATCCCTATATATCATTGACAAGACTCCATGACCTGCCCTGGCAACCTGTCTGCACTGCTCAGCAAACTTCATATCTGACTGAACAATTAACCCAAAGCCTTTTTTACTCTCCACTTCCCTAAGTGTAGTACCACACAGTTAGTACGTTTCTCTTGGGTTACTGCTATCCATATGCAGTACTTTGTATTTGTCAATGCTAAACTTCAGCTGCCACTTCTCAGTCCATTTTCCCAACTTATCTAGATCCAGTTGGAGTAGTATACTGTCTTTACTGACATTAACAACACTGCCAACCTTTGTTTCATCTGCAAACTTGAACATTAATCCTGATATACCCTCATCAATATCATTGATGAATACACAAAACAACAATGGGCCCAAACTGAACCCTGGGAAACTCCACTAATAATATTAGTCCACAAAGAGCAGTGTCCATTGATTACCACACTGTCATCTCCCACTCAACCATCCCTTTATCCATTACAGCAACTTCCCCTTAATGCCATACTGCTACAATTTGTACAGCAGTCGTCCATGTGCTACAGTATCAAAAGCTTTCCTGAAATCCAAGTATATGATATCGAAATTATTTTTTGCATCCAGTTCCTTTTGTGACCACATCATAGTATCCAATCAAATTGATCAAACAAGGCCTCCCATTAACAAACCCATGCTGTGTCTTAACTATTACTGCAATATTGTCTAGATGATCCTGTAATGCTTCTTTAACCAGTGACTCCATTATTTTCCCCAGAACAAGTTAAAACAACAGGGCTATAGTTACGTTTGTCAACTTTTGAACCACCTTTGTGAATTGGGAATACATTTGCACAACTCCAGTCCATGCGGACCTCCCCTAAGTCTAAGGATGCTCTCATAATTATGGCTAAGGGTTTGCTTATTTCCTTTGCTGCTTCCTTTAATAGACCTGGTTAGATCAAACTACCCCAGGTGCCTTCCTTATATTTAACTTCAACAATTTCTCCTCAACTTTGCTCTCAGTTATTACAAAATCACTTAGCTCCCTGTTAGGGTGCGATAAGCTTCTGGCATTCCCCTCTGAATAACTCCCCATGTGTGAATGAAGATGCAAAATACTCATTCAGTTTATCAGCTACCTGAGCACGATCATCAACAGTCAAACCATCTATGTTAAGTGGACCAATCTGATTCATCCCTTCCTTCTAGAGTTTACATAAGTAAAGAACTCTTTGCACCCTTTGCCAAAGATTTCTCGTAATCTGCCTTCACCCACCTAACCTCCTTTGAGACTTGATTACAGACTAGCTTATATTTACCTTAGGGTTCTGTATCGCATGATAATTTATATGCATCCCATGCATTTTTCTTCTCTGCCATGAACCTCATTAATTCATCTGATATCCATTTAGGCCTAAACCTTGAACAGTATTTCATAGTTGGTATGAAAAGCCTAGTAGCTTCCAACTTTAATTCCTTCAATACTTCCCATTTAGAATTTGCTGTTGGTAACGCATCAGTTGGTCATATTGTATAGAATTTAAAAACTGTCTGAGACCACTGTAGTAGTCTTTATGAAAAGAAAAGCTCTTCCCTTTACACGTGATGGTAGTTACATCTTTAAGTAAATCCCACATCAGTGCACTGTGATCACTGTCACCAAGTGCTTCCTTTATCTGCAAATTCTTGCAGATAAAGGAAGAATAATCACTGCTGATCAAGAATATTTCTCCCTCTGATTGCCTCTCGAACATGTTGGTATAGAGAACAGTTAATCCAACATATCCACAAAAGTCTTGCTAGTGTGTGAGTAACCAACCCACAAGTTCTAGTAAATATCTAGAAAGTTAAAATCCCCCATTATAAAACATTCTGATTTACTGGCCCACTATTTCTCTGCACAATTGCTCATTATACTCATCAGAGTCGTTAGGCCTATAACACACTCCTCTCATTTTCCCTTTCCCAGTGCTTATGTCACACCACATTGACTCAACATGGCATTGTCCACCAATGTCAACTGGATGCTCTTCCTTAGATTTTGTGTATCTTAACTAACAAGCATAACCCCTCCTCCATTCCTGTCTATCCTTTCTGTAAACATTGTACTCCCCAAATTCCAATTCTGCACTGCTTATATCTGTGTGACACCACATCTCTGATATCCCAACAATATCTGCCTTTGATGTCTTGACAAGCACTTCAAACTCATCAAATTTATTTACTATACTTCTAGCATTGGTGTAGATGCAAGTATACATGCACCTGTTCCTACTCTTAGTTATCCTAACACAGCACATGTATTTACTTGTTCTACTATGTCTCCCAGCAGTCCTGGAAATTCCTAGCAACTTGCTTTCCAGGCTGCTGCTCATTCCAATAGAAGCAATGCAAGAATCACTTTCGCCTCTGCCTGTGGCCGCTGTTAATCTTTTAGTCTATTTTAATGGACTACTTATGTAAGTAAAACTGGGCAATAACAATTTGTAATAATAACATTAAAAACTTACTTTCCTTTAAAATAGGTGTACAATGACTTTCCAAACACCAAGTGTAATAAAATATTTCATACCTTGGCTTCCTGTTCATAGCACGTGCACACTGTTCAATACATTTCTTCAAACACAGAAACATTTCTGGAAGTCATCTTCTGTAAGCCCTTTTAAGCTTTTCAGTAATTTTTTTCTGAATGTCTTTAGTGGATTGAAAATGGGCTCCCTTACATACACTTTTCAGTTTTGGGAGAGAAAAGTCACAAGGGGCTAGGTCTGACAAGTAGCACATATGTTCATACACAGGGATTTGTTTTTTGGCCAGATAGTGGCAAACGAGAAACACACTGTGAGTTTGTTTGTTTGTTATTTGGTTTTTAGGAACATTAGCAACTAAGGCCATATTGCTCTGGGGATATGCGGTGATCATTCCCTGACCTTTCCGCATCCTCCATATTTGGTGGGCACGGGCTCGAACCCCAGTCTAATCAAGAAGCATGTGCTACGGACTGCTGCTCCTGCCCACCTGGCTACGGAGGCACCGCACATTGTGAGCTGGAAAATTGTCTTTAAAGAGCATCCTTCCACAATTCAGGTTTCGTCCTTTGAATTTTTTCACAACCTGTCAGAAATTCAATGTAGTATGTTTGACTGACAGTCTGATTTAATTGGACATACTCAGTCATAATAATTCCTTTAATATTGAAAAAAAGAAGCATGGTTTTTATTTTTCATTTTCATATTCTTGCTTTTTTTGGTTTGGAAGATTGTTTAGTCTTCCATTAAATTGACTGTCTTTTAGTTCTGCTCATTCTAGAACTGCCAACTTTCATTGCAAGTAATTACAACACACAAAAGTCTGGACCTTCAATTTTTTTCAAAGCATCTTCACGCTTGGTGTCTTCTTATTCTTTGATATTCACTCAAAATTTTTGACACCATCTTGGCACACACTTTTCTCATGCCAAAATTTTCAGTTATAATTTGTTTAACTGTTTCTTTGTCCATATTGAGTTTTAATGCAACCATTCTAAAGCTTAACTGACAATCACTTCCAATCAATACTCTTAGGCCAGTCCACATTTTCATCAGTTTTCATGGATACCAGGTAATTCAGTTTCCACATTCTTCTGGTAATTCATAATCTTCCACATTCTCTCTCTCTTCATTCTAAAAATCTTTTATGCAATTCAAACACGCGAGCTCTTGACATAGTCTTTCCCATAAAATTGACATAATAACTCATACTTTTAGTTGCCATTTTCTTTAGTTTTGTTAAAATTTTGAAGTTGATCCATTGTTTGATTCTTTTATCTGTAATTTTTCTGGCAAACCGCAAAAATACAAGGTAAGGAAAACCTTTCTCACTGCAAAGCAAACAGACGTGTTGTAACGTGAGTTGGTTGACAACTGCATAGTGACTGCACGTGCAGTCTCATTATTTAATAGCTACACCTCATATGCCATCAAAATTACTCTTTACAACCCAGGACATTTCCTTTGTAACAACAACATAACAGCTAATCAGACTGGTGAGCCATGATCTTCCTTTAACAAATACACGTTATTAGTGCATTATTGCTCTGCTGCTATCAAGATGATATTTCATTATTCCTTCAATCCTGTAATACCATCCTGCAATATCAGTAATCAAACACAAACAAAACTCACAGAACTAACTTTTTTATCTTCTTCATTTATCCCATCTACATCTGCTTTCTGAAACAAACTTGATTTAGATCTATTTCCTGAAAATTACAATCAACAGAAATTCAAGTCAAAGAAATTCAACAGAAATTCTTATCTTTTGAGCCAGTGGAAAAGTCTTCAAGTTTCTTCAGCAAGTGAAGGAAACTGATCCTACCAGACGTTTTCAACCAGATAACAAATGGCAAAGCAATTATTATTATTATTATTATTATTAATAGCCATATGATGCAAGGAAGCCTGAGGCTTATGCTGCACCAGGGAAAAAAAAAGTTCCCGAGTTACCCTGAGAGAGAGAGAGAGAGAGAGAGAGTCAAAAGTAGAAGGGAATCACCAAGAAAGAGAAAAATGATGATATCCAGCTCAGGACCCTGGGTGTGCCAAGCCCTTACTTACAAGATGTGAGCCCCCGGGGTTACAGAAGTTTTTACCATATTTCAAAATATAACAATGTGCTTAATTATTATTATTATTTTTTTTTTATTTCTTACGATTTATTTGGTATTGGCCACTCCACACGTGATCTGTATCTTTGAAATTGAAAATTTCTTGTTTCAGTGAAAGGATATAAAAGTCGACTCATGGAATAATGTGTCAGTTAGTTTTTGATCTTATTTTAGATTCACATCGCAGGAAGTAGCTTACATCTCTAATAATTAACAATGCACTTTTAACTCTTTCTTTCAATATTCAACATTATCTGCAAAAATTTCCCAAGAAAGCATGCGGCACCTAAACCCATTTCTACTTTTCCCCATTTCCAATACCAGTAGTCAATTTTACAGACAATAGTAAATACAAAAAAGTATAATCAGAAAGAAAACAGAACAAAACACTGAAATTTCTAATTAAAAATTAATGGACATTCCAAATATCTAGTGCAATATTATTCAGAAGATATTTATTGATAAAATGAACCCGTTTATATCTTATTAGAACTAGAATCATATCCATACAATCAACGTTATCCAATATATGGCGTATTTATATAATTTGTCTTTACAGAAAAAATAATGCAACTCTTACTTCGAGGTTTAAATGGTGAACACGATTTTCAATACCTAAAAGAAGACTCAAGTATACAAACAAAGCTAAAACACGACATAAACCAGCCATCATCACTTTACACTGATGACAAATATTCGGTGCACTGGACGCGACTAACTCTAGTGGTGAATGATTTAACACACAAAAAAAAAAAAAAACATTAAAATGTATAAAAAAGTTTGAAAATAAACATTTCAGCAATTATTATTATTATTATTAGCCATTTGGTGCAAGGAAGCCTGGGGTTTATGATGCACCAGCCAAATTTCCGTGTTACCCAGAGAGAGAAATCAAAAATAGAAGGGAATCACCAAGAAAGAGAAGAATTATGATATCCAACTCAGTACCCTGGGTTTGCCAAGCCCATACTCACCAGTGTGAGCCCCTACTGTACTTCCTTATTTTAAAGATCAGTGGGTTATTATTATTATTATTATTATTATTATTATTATTGATATGGTGCAAGGAAGCCTGAGGCTTATGCTGCACCAGGAAAAAAAAAAAGTTCCTCTAGTTACCCTGAGAGAGAGAGAGAGAGAGAGAGAGTCAAAAGTAGAAGGGAATCACCAAGAAAGAGAAGAATGATGATATCCAGCTCGGGACCCTGGGTGTGCCAAGCCCGTACTCACCAGATGTGAGCCCCTGGGTTTTATACTCATCTCACATAAAGTATTCAATACCGAAACTACCAAACCGCCAGGTCCGCCCTCGTGGGTAGCAGTTGGTAAGCTCTCACCCTCCCCACACCAGATGGAAAAGACCTGAGTTCGAGTCCCGTCAATGACAGGAGTAATTTTGGTGGGTATTTTTCACAATGTGACTGAGTTTCTCCCAGAAATACTGATTTTTCTCCCAGCAAACAGAAAATCGACCACAGAACACATGCAATTTAGAACTGACTAGAACTGAACTATTATATTGGAGTCCCAGTTTTGGTAAGGGTGACCATCACGTCAGAATCCAACTAAGACAGCTAGGTGCCTCGCAGTTATAACTTAGGGACTATATTTCAAACCTCTCTCAACAGATTATTGCACTTATCATCTTTAATCACAACGTAGTCAAGTTAGTCAGAAATGAATGCAAGTAATACGAGTGGCGAAAATTTGAAGTTCTGGTTTTTGTCTCTCAGACACTTTAATTTTTATTCTAAGTAAGCCGGCTTAAAAGCACGGCTTCACGCTATTACAAGACACAAAAGTAACCCAGGGGACTCACATCTGGTTAGTATGGGCTTGGGAAACCCAGGGTCCTGAGCTGGATATCATCATTCTTCTCTTTCTTGGTGATTCCTTTCTACTTCTCTCTCTCTCAGGGCAACTCGGGAATTTTTTTTTTTTTTTTTGGCTCGTGCAGCATAAGCCTCAGGCTTCTTTGTACCATAGGGCTAATGATAATAATAATAAATCTTTAATTCCATTCGAACTTAACACACAAATCAACCAAGAGATGTAGTTCCAAAAAAAAAAAAAAAAAAGTAGCGCCCCTATAGATGGAATGTGAACCTAGGTCTTTCCTAGAGTGAATGAAAATATAATAATCATAACTAATGTGCTACTAGTCATAATCTAAGTAAGCCACTATACAATATTCATGTAGTCGTCACTCATGCAACAGCCATCCGCAGAGATGTGTGGGGGAGATGACTACTATTACATTCTGTTCAAAAGGAAAGTAGACAGAAAAAGACATTACCAACTTCAAAATATGACTGTCGGTGCACGTCTAACGCGTACTGTTGTTCAAAAGACAGCTACACTTCTCGAGCTTTCCAAAAGTGGCTGTTCTTTGAAAATTAAAAAAAGGAACAATGCATTCGAATACACCAAGTGACATGGCCTCTACTTTATCATGAAGGAATGTGGTATGCAGTGTTTCGAATGGATCTCAATCTCACACCAGTGTCCCTATTGGAGAGCACAGTAGTTATGAAAAGCGATTCTTAACATAGAGGAGAAAACGCCTGGTTTCAAACTCATTAATGATGTCAGCAACTTTTTTGGGGTTTTTTCGTAGTTAGTTGGTTAAGTTAAGTGTAATACATTTTTTGACTGAAAACTTCGATTGTCTTATCCAGTAAAAATCCAAGTTACTGCAGAATACACACAATTTTTGATACTGTTGGAAATGGAAGACTGCTGCAAAACTTCCAGCAGTGTTGCATTAGAGGCAAATTGCTGCTATGGATAAAGAGATGATTGAGTGGGAGAAGACAGAGAGTGATAATCAATGGACACTGCTCTTCGTGGACTTATGTTATTAGTGAAGTCCCCGAGGGTTCAGTGTTGGGTCCACTACTGTTTTCTGTATTTATTAATAATATTTTTGATAGTATATCAGGCTTGATGTCCAAGTTTCCAGACGATACGAAGGTCCGCAGGGTTGTTAATGACACAAATGACAGTACGCTGCTGCAACAGGATCTAAGAAAGTTGAGTAGATGGGCCGAGAGGTGGCAACTGAAGTTTAAAATTGACAAATGTAAAGTACTGCATATGGAAAGCAGTAAACCCAGAGTAATGTATCAACTGTGTGATACTAAACTGACAGTGGTAGAGCGCCAAAAGAACCTGGGAGTAATTGTGCAGGCAGATATGAAGTTTTTTGAGAAGTGCAGACGGGCTGCAAGAGTAGCTCACAGCGTCTTGTCAATGATATGCAGGAATTTTACTAGCAGGAATAAAGAGGTGATTATCCCCTTGTATAAGGCAATGGTCAGGCCACACCTTGAATACACTACACAGGTCTGGAAGCCTTATTGTGAGAAGGATGTAGAGCTGTTGGAACGAGTACAGACAAGGGCAACAAGATTAGTGAATGGAACGTAAGTTTGCTCTTACAAAGAAAGGCTTATGTTTTACAAATTACAGTGTCTGGAGACTAGGCACCTGCGAGGTGATCTGATTGAGGTGTATGAAGCCTGATAGATGTGCGGAAGTTTGCCTTTAGCCAGCGAGTAGTTGATTGGTAGAACAGACTTTCATCTTCTGTTGTGGAAGTTGATAGCCTAAATAAATTTAAGGCTGAACTGGACAGGTATTTGGAACGAAGGGAGTGGTGAAATGGGAGCGGGGTTTTTTTTTTTTTTTTCTGGCTGATGCTGCATAATCATCGTATGCCTCTACTAATTCTAATGCTAATACAGTCTGATAAACTTCTGGCATTCTTCTCCCTTAATAGCTCCCAATGTGTGAATGTAAATGCAAAATACCCATTAATATTGTCGGCTATCTGAGCAGGATCATCAACAGCTGATCTGTCGATATCAAGAGGACAAATGTGGTTCACCCCCCTCCTTCTAGAGTTTATATTACTAAAGAAGTTCTTGATGTTTTTTTCGCATCCTTTGCCAAAGAATATTATTTTATTAATATTATTACTATTATCATCAGCCATATGGTGCAAGGAAGCCTGAGTCTTATGCTGCACCAGCTAAAAAAAATTCTGACTTACCCTGAGAGAGAGAGAGAGAGAGAGAGAGAGAGAGAGAGAGAGAGAGAGAGAGAGAGAGAGAGCGTCAGAAGTAGAATGGAATCACCAAGCCAATACTCACCAGATGTGTGTCCCTGGAATTTCTTGTAATCTGTCTTCGCTTGCCTAAACTCCTTTGTGACTTGATTACAAACTAGCTTATAACTGCCATAGGCTTCTGTGTCGCCTGTTAATTTATATGCATCCCACGAATTGTTCTTCTCTGTCGCGAATCCCATCATTTCGTCTGACCTCCATTTTGACCTAAATGGTTGTCAGATCTTCTATCTCACAGACAGAAGTACCTCCCATCTCCTCAGCCTTCTGTCCACATACACTACTAAGTTGTATCGTGTTTAAATGCCATTCATGTTTCATGACAATAATCCAATGGACCTATTGGTTATGTTGTGCATGCATTGTAATTTGGTAATTAACCAACTTACTTTTAAACGCATAAAGAGCATCTACGGTAGTATGATTAATGCACTGTTCAGTTCTATTAATCTTTTCTCGGTTTTTGTTAGTTCTTTGACTTTAAGCCCCCATGTAATTATGTTGAAGTAATTGTGGACATGTGGACATGTGGACATGTGTATATGTAAAGGGCGGCTCCCAGAACGTTTGTTCAACTCCGCCTCATTTCTCTGTGAAGAACAGTATCACTACAAATGGGCCAGATATGTGTGTGACATCGGTTTGTGTGTATTATGTGTGTGTTCTGTTGTTCTGTTCTGGCCGCTTGGCTACCCAGAAGAATCAGTCACCTGGACAGATGATTGTGGGTACTCGTCCACACCACGGGAGGGTGGGCAGTCCATGTAAAGCACGAACTGTCTCAAGAGAGACTCTGATCCACCTGATGTTGTCAGAAGGTAGGCCAGGATCCTCTGGGCGCCCCATTCCAGAGGAAAAAAAAAAAAACCATCACCCATGGTGCTGTATATGGAACAGAAATTAATAAAAATGAAGCAGAAGAAAATAAAATAAAACATTTATAAAAAAAAATAATAATAAATAAAATAAAATAAAACATTTATAAAAAATAATAAATAATAATAATAATAATAATAATAAATAAAATAAAACATTTATAAAAAATAATAATAATAAATAAAATAAATAAATAAAATAAAATAAATCAATAAAAAAATAATATAATAATACAATAATAAAAAAATTAATTAAATAATAATAAAAAAATAATAATAAATAAATAAAATGGAAGAAGGTAGTGGTGCTGCTAAAAAAAAAGCCAAATAAATTAGTAAACAGAAAAAGGTGCTTTTTTATATATATTAAATAAAAAAATAATTTAATAAATAAACAAATAAAAGAAATTAGTGGTGCTCCTAAAAAAAAAGAAATTATAATAATAAATAAATACATAAGAGAAAGAAAGTGATGCTTCAAAAAAAAAAAAAAAAAAGAGAGAAAGAAAGCACTTAATTTTGTCTGCAAGCCGAGGAAAAATTTCACTTCTTGAGGCTTTGAGTTTATATATTATTAAGGGAGATCTAACCAGCTATGCATCAGCAGGACCATTGTGCTGCATTCTGTTGAGATCTTTCGACACTGAATGCCTTCGAAAAAATACACCTTGAGCGAAAGCCTGAAGAATCTGATATGACTCCGAGCTTTGAAGCAGAGACGACTCCTGTCCTGGTTGAAAATTAGTAAGTGCATGAAGAGGAAGTCTGAGATCGTCATACAGGGAGCAATGAAACAAGATGTTATCCCAACTCTCTGGTGATCCACACGAACAGAGGTCTGTTCGTTTGGATCACCCTCTGGATACTGATCTTGATACTTGGCTATGTTTAGCCTTGACTATTATAGTTCTGTTGGCAAAGTAATTACGGATTAAAAGGTAAAGGTGGCTGGAGCACCTAGCCGATCGCAGACGCTCCAGGACGCTCTTCCACCAAAGGGAGTCGAAGGCGCCCTCGAAGTCGATGAAAACGGCCATGGTATATTTATGTACAGAGTTTTGAACTGAAGAGACAAAGTCCACAAGAGCATCCTCGCTGGAACGTCCCGGACAGAACCGATATTGACTCCTTGAAAGTAGATCCTGTTCTACCAGTAGGGTATTCAAGCTAATGGCCATTAGTTGCTTTAGCAATTTAGCCAAATTGCTAAAGCAGAGCGATCGGCCTGTACGATCTAGCCGCCTCAGAAGGCTTATCCGTCTTTCTGATCAACTTAACTAGAGCGACCTTCCAAATTTCCGGAAAAGTTTCTTCCTGAAGGCATCTGTTGAATAAGTTTAGAAGAACATAAGGTTTCATCCAACGTAAAAGGTTCCGTGATTGTTGAGGACACATAAAATTCATCGTCTGATCGGATTTTAGAAGGAACAGCTAAGTCTGAGGTAGGATCATCCAACGGAAAAAGAGCATCTAAGATTGCATTTGCAGAATCATGCCAGTTCAGTGTTTTCACGGATATTAAAGTAATTGTCAATATTATGCCGATCTTTGGCCTCGAGCAAAGTTATTTAATTTCGTGTAAATTTGGCATTCTAATCATAAATTCAAGCACCTCGCCTTCAAAGGTTAAATTTTGAGCTATAATAAATTTGGGCTATAATTACTGGAAATTGCTGTAAATGAACAACTTTACAAAAACCATTGAAATATTCACTTTTTTTTTTTTTTTACTGACAACATCTCGTAATCTTTATGGAAACCGTTTATTGCATGATAAATCATTTCAAGTTATTTCGCATATAGGGGCTAATTTTAACAGCTTATAATGAAATGATGAAATGCAATAGTAAATAAATACTCAAGGACAAATTCTTTGTTTGAACGGGTTAATGATTGTAATCAAGGTGAGCTACTGCAACCAATGTCTATGAAAATTAGGTTGATGGGCTGAGAAATGGCTATTAAAGTTCGGACATTGGCAAATGCCAGGTACTGCATAGCAGTAATCAGATATGAAATTCTCTGAGCAGTGTAGACATGCTGCCAGGACAGCTCATGGGGTTTTGTCAATGATATACAGGAACTTTGCTAGAATGCATAAGGAGGTGATTGTCCCTTTGTTCAAGGCCATGGTTATGGCGCATCTTGAGAATTGTATAAAGGTTTGAGGCCATACTTTACAAAGGATGTAGAACTGCTGGGCAGGGTGCAAGGAAGGGCAACCAGACTAGTGAAGGGAACAAAATGGTGCTTTTATCAAGAAAAGCTTTACTCCTTCAAATTGCAGCGTCTGGACATTAGGCACCTGTGGGGAGATATAATGGAGATATAACTGCTTACAGCCCTCAATGCATTGAGTAAGCTGAAAGTCAATGGCATTCTTCCTCTTGCTGAGACTACATACATGAAGAGATATAAATTGAAATTGACGAAGGATGGCTGTAAGGTGGATGTGCAGAAGTTGGCCTTCAGCCAGCAGGTTGTTGTCTGTAAGAACAAACTATCGTCTGTTGTTATGGAAGCCAGTGGTTTGACTAAATTCAACGTTGGTGAAGTGTGTATGTTTTTCTTTCTTTTTTTGGGGGGGAGGGGATATTTTATACTTGCTTTCTTTTTCTCAAGGCATATACAGCTTTACATATACTGTATCATTCCGTTCAGTTTTTTTTTTTTAAATCGTTTTCATAAAAACTGCTATGGTTAAATTATAATTAGCCATATGGTGCAAGGTAGCCTGAGGCTTATGCTGCACCAGCTATTTTTCTGAATTACCCCAAGAGAGGGTAATTCAAAAGAAGGAGACAAAGAGGTAGAAGGGAATCGCCAAGAAAAAGAAGAATGATGATGGGGTCAATGGTGGTCTTTAGCAATATTTGTTTGTTTTGTTGGTGTGATGGCTGAAGGATTCTGTGGTATAGTGTTAATTCGCTTCTTTTTTTATACTCATTGTCATTCACGTTAATTGTTCAGGTCAATACCGATGGAATCCGTGTACTGGATTACAGGCAAAAGTGTCGCTAGATAAAACCTGTCACTGAGTCTCAACTGATCTATTATCCGAAGCAACATTGGTGTTGATCGTACGTATTTTATTGGAATTCTTAGCACGAGCTTTAATCATCTCTAAGCAAGTATACATGCACCTGTTTCTATTCTTAATAGAAAACCCACCTTATTTTCACCATGGGAACCCATATTCCTAACTGGAACCAGCCGAAATCCTGAAATAACATAAATCGCAGAAAATCGGTGATGATATGATGCCTGTGTAAAGTTTTATTACACCCCTTCCCCCCTGAATTAAAATTACACATACATTAAAATTATACATACGCTACGCTGATGACATCCTTGTAATAGGCAATAGACCAAGCATCGACAATCTCTTTTCAAAACTTAATTCTGTACGTGATAGGCTTAAATTCACCCTTAAAATTGGACTAAACAACCAGATCAATTTTCTCAACCTCACCATCTACATTACAGGTACAAAACTAAGTACAAAAATTTTCAGGAAAAACACACACACCGGCAAATACTTACATTTTGCTTCACATCACCCCCTTAATACCAGAAAAGCCGTCTTATATAACCAAATCCAAAATGCTCTAAAATTTAGCTCTTCACAAAATGACCTACAAAAAGAAATCCAATACCTCACCGATAAATTCATAGCCAGAGCTTACCCCCCATCAACTTATCTTACATACAATTTCCATCGCCAAAAATAAAATTAATAACCCGATCAGACATAACAATACAAACACCCGCATAGTCCTCTCCTATCACAGTGAACTAGTAGGACAGTTCAGGCGCATATTCAACAATACCGATATCTCTCTTGTCTTTTCTGCTTACAATAAACTGGGATTTTTTTCAACTCTTACTAAGACACACATAAATATCCCATCAGCGATCTTAATAATATAATATACCTTATTTGCCAGCCAAACTGCGACACCTGTTACATTGCAAGCACTACTACAAAATTTGGTCCATCAAAAACCTCTAACCGGCAGAGGTGAAAGAGATTCTTGCACTGCTTCTATTGGAATGAGCAGAAGCCTGAAAAACAGGTTACAGGATATTGCGGAGACTGCTGGGAGTCATTGCGGTACAAGTAAACACATGGGTTGTGTTAGGGTAGCTAAGAATAGAAATAGGTGCCTGTATACTTGCGTGTACACCAATGCTAGGAGTTTAGTAAATAAATTTGATGAATTTGAGGTATTGCTCAAAACATCAAAGGCAGATATTGTTGGGATATCAAAGACGTGGTGTCACACAGATATAAGGAATGCAGAACTGGAATTTGGGGAGTACAACGTCTACAGAAAGGATAGACTGTATAGGAAGGGAGGAGGGGTTATGCTATTAGTTAAGAAATACATAAAATCCAAGGAAGTGAAGCCAGTGGACATCGCTGGATAGTGCAGTGTCGAGTCAGTTTGGTGTGACATAAGCATTGGGAGATCAAAATTTAGAGTAGGAGTGTGCTATAGGCCTAATGACTCTGATAAGTATAATAAGAAACTCTACAGGGAAATAGAGTGGGCCAGTAAATCAGAGAGTCTTATAATGGGAGATTTTAATTTCCCAGATATTGACTGGAATCTGTGGGCTGGTCACTCACACACTACCAAGGCTTTTGTGGATTTATTGGATGATTGTTTTCTACATCAGCATGTTCGGGAGGCAACTAGAGGGAGGAATACTCTTGATTTGATTATCAGCAGTGATTCTTCATGCATTAAGAATCTGCAGATAAATGAATCACTAGGTGGCAGTGATTACAGTGTGCTGAAGTGGGATTTACTCAAGGAGGTAACTACCATTAGGGGTAAAGGGAAGGGTTATTGCTTTCGTAAAGGCGACTACGATGGACTGAGACAGTATTTAAATTCCACACAGTGCGAGCAACTGATGACGTTACCAATAGCAAATTCAAAATGGGAAGCATTCAAAGAACTTATCTTGGAAGCTACTAGACTTTATATACCAACCAAGGAATATTGTTCAAGGTTTAGGCTTAAATGAATGTTAGATGAACTGATGAGGCATATGGCAAAGAAGAAACATGCATGGTATACATACAAATTAACACATGACACAGAAGCCTATGATAGATACAAGTTGATCTGTAACCAAATTACAAAGGAGGTTAGGCAGGAGAAGGCAGATTACGAGAAATCTTTGGCAAGGGATGCAAAGAAAAACAGCAAAGAGTTCTTTACTTATGTAAACTCTAGAAGGAAGGGGATGAATCTGATTGGACCACTTGATATCGATGGGTCAACTGTTGATGATCCTGCTCAGGTAGCTAACAAACTAAATGAATATTTTGCATCGATATTCACACATAAGGAGTTATTTAGCGAGGGGAAAGCCAGAGGTGTATTCAACCTTCTGTAGCAGTAAGCTAGAGAATCTTGTAATAACTGAGAGTAAAGTGGAGGAGAAATTGATGAAGATAAACATAAGGAAGGCACCCGGGGTGGATGGGATCTATCCAGTTATATTAAAGGAGGCAGCAGAGGAAGTAAGCAAACCCTTAGCCATAATTATGAGAGCTTCCTTGGACTCAGGGGAGGAACCCACAGACTGGAGATGTGCAAATGTGACCCCAATTCACAAAGGAGGATCAAAGGCTGACACAAGTAATTATAGACCTGTGAGCTTAACTTCTGTTCCAGGAAAATTAATGGAGGCACTAGTTAAAGAAGCACTGCAGGATCATTTAGACAAGACTTCAGTTATAGCTGGGACACAGCATGGTTTTGTTAAGGGCCTGACCTTAACATAACAACCTTAATTGGTCTTGCCTGATCAATTGGATTGGATACTATGATGCAGTCACAAAGGAACTGGATGCAGGGAATAACTTTGATATTATATACTTGGATCTTAGAAAGGCTTTTGATACTGTTGCACATGGAAGACTGCTACACAAATTGGAGCAGTGTGACATTGGAGGCAAATTGCTGCTATGGATAAAGGGGTGGTTGAGGGGGAGAAGACAGAGAGTGGTAATCAATGGACACTGCTCGTCGTGGACTAATGTTATTGGTGGAGTCCCTCAGGGCTCAGTGTTGGGTCCATTATTGTTTTCTGTATTCATAAATGATATTGATGATGGTATATCAAGCTTAATGTCCAAGTTTGCAGATGATACAAATGTTGGCAGGGTTGTAAAGGACACTACTGACACTATGCTGCTGCAACAGGATCTGGAAAGGTTGAGCAGATGGGCTGAGAGGTGGCAAATGAAGTTTAACATCGACAAATGTAAAGTACTACACATGGGAAACAGCAACCCCAGAGCAGCGTATCAACTCTGTGGTACTACACTGACAGTGGTAGAGAATGAAAGGGACCTGGGGGTGGTTGTGCAGGCAGATATGAAGTTCTCTGAGTTGTGCAGACGGGCTGCAAGAGTAGCTCATGGTGTATTGTCAACGATATACAGGAATGTTTCTAGCAGGGATAAGGAGGTGATTATTCCCTTGTATAAGGCAATGGTCAGGCCACACCTAGAGTACTGTATACAGGTCTGGAGGCCTCATATCAAGAAGGATGTAGAGCTGTAGGAACGAGTACAGAGAAGGGCAACAAGATTAGTGAATGGAACAAAGGGGTGCTCTTATGAAGAAAGGCTTAAGTTTTGCAAATTACAGTGTCTGGAGACTAGGCACCAGCGAGGTGATCTGATAGAGGTGTATAAAGCCTTGAATGGTTTGAGCATGCTCAATGCTGATGGGATTCTTCCTCTCGCTCACAATAATCACCTGAGAGGGCATAAATTCAAATTGAGGGAAGACAGATGTAGGATAGACGTGCGGAAATTTGCCTTTAGCCAGCGGGTGGTTGGTTGGTGGAACAGACTTCCATCCCTTGTCGTGGAAGTTGATAGCCTAAATAAGTTTAAGGCTCAGCTGAACAGGTATTTTGAACGAACAGAGGGGTAAAGTGGAAGTGGTTTCTTTTTTTTTTTTCTTCTTTTTTTGGCTGATGCTGCATAAGCTTGCTTTCTTGCATCAAATGCCTCTACTAATGCTAATGCTAATGCTAATGCTAACACCCGCGCATATTACCACCACTACTACAACTACAGTCTTAGGACTAACCAAACCGTTACAGAACTCACAACCCAAGCTAAAACCCATAACCACACCCCACTTATCGATTCTGCCATTTCTATTATTAAACTCAAATCCAGCTATAGAATTCTTCAATATGAAGCACAAGCCATTGAGTGGTACCGACACCACTCCAATCTTAAAGTCTTAAACACTAAAGTTTTATTGTTAATGCAAAGCTTTAGAAATCTTAAAATACCGTGTAGATAGACTAATAATAAAATAGCAAATGCTTAAAAAGCGGTACTCACCTTGATTAAATCTGCATGGTTTAATTAGAGAGGTTTGGTTGATATTTCGGTTGAATAGTTGAGTTAAAGAGACTAGGGGAGGGACAAAAATAAAGTGATATTTCGGAAATTAGAATAGGCGCAAGGGAACAGGTGTGTACACATTTAATCCTTGGGTGGCATTAAAGTAGGGAATAGTTGAAATTAATTAATAATATAGTGGGCCAATAGTCATTACGGGGACTTTCGTTGGATTACAACGTCGTCAGTTGGCGATTGAGTGGGTAGAGAACGCGCGCGATATTTAAGAAAATATTTATACTCTCATGATGCACTTTTTGACATGGAGCTTTATTTTTATCCCTCCCTTAGTCTCTTTAACTCAACTATTCAACCTAAATAAAAACCAACCCTCTTTAATTAAACCATGCAGATTTATTCAAGGCGAGTACCGCTTTTTAAGCATTTGCTATTTTATTATTAGTTTTATTGTTATTAAGAGTCTTCTGTGTTTGACTGTCCTTGTTAACTGGGGAAATTTCATCTGTATAGCCCTCTTAGTTTTACGAATTTGTGGCGGAAAGCGATGCTTGTATATATCCCATTTGACCATTCGATGTTCTTCCGAGCATATTTTATTCTTTAAAATTGGAGTTTCAGGGCCCATATTTCATCTCCGTTCGATATCAACAGATAAATTACTGTTTGAATGAATTTTTATTATTGTCGCATCAATTTCTTGCAGGAGATTGGATTTAACAGAATAAATCATAACTTCGGCTTTCGCTGGATTCATGGGGAGTTTCAGCTGCTGACAGTGATCTGTAAGTTGATTAATCTTGTGGTTGTTAATGGATAAATACATGTTTAAAGGTTTTCCCTGTGCGGGGTGGTCTTAAGGAGTTTAATATCTTCCCCATAGAGCAAAATGCTTTCTCGCTATTCAATATACACAATGTTCGTGCGGCTGTAAACAACAGATTAGACCGAACCAGGGGCGGTTCCAGATAGGGATTAAAGAGGCTATAGTCACCCGTATGATCAAAATAATATAAACTGTACTGTATATATGTAATGAACCCTCGATCGCTGTTTTAGTACCCCTTAGAAAATTTTAGGACCACCTTTGACTGGGGAGCAGCTTGAAAAAAACCCAGGAACTGGTTCTAGTGTAAGTTATTTTATTGATCTCGAGAATGAAGTGGTAGTTGTTAGAACAGTTATTAAAAGAGCTAGTTATGATAAAATTATTGTAACTATTTGAATGAAGTGAAAAATCTAACCCTTGTGGGTAGCAAAGTGATTATACACAGTAGACTGTCGAAATAGCGACACACCAAAAAAGCGGAACATTCGCGCTAACGGCACATTGAGATCGGAAGTTTACATAGGATTAGCATTAGCATTAGTTGAGGCATATGATGCAAGAAAGCAAGCTTATGCAGCATCAGCAAAAAAAAAAAAAAAAAAACCCTTCCCATTTCACCCATCCGGTCACTCCAAATGTTTCTCTAGTTAAGCTTTAAATTTATTTAAGCTATCAACTTCCACAACAAGAGATGGATGTCTGTTCCAGCAATCAACTACCTGCTGGCTAAAGGCAAATTTGTGCAAATCTATTCTACAGCAGTTTTTCCTGAATTTGAATCTATGCCCCCTCAGGTTCTTAATCTGAGCAAGTGGACGTATCCTGTGTGCATTGAACCTGCTCAAACAAGGCCTTATACACCTTGACCAGATAACCTCGCAGGTGCCTAATCCCCAGATGCTGCAACTTGAGCCTTTCTTCGTAAGTGCACCCCTTTGTTCCTCTCACCAATCTTGTTTCCTTTCTCTGTACTCGTTTTAGCAACCCTACATCCTTCCTAAAATGAGACCTCCAGACCTGTATACAGTATTCAAGGTGTGACCTAACAATTGCCTTATACAAAGGGATAATCACCTCCTTGTCTCTGCTAGCAAAATTCCTATATATCATTGACAAAACTCCACTTGTTCTGGCAGCTCGTTTGCACTGCTCAGAGAACGTTATATCTGACTGCACAATTACCTCTAGGTCTTTTTCTTTCTCCACATACCTGAGTGTAGTACCACACAGTTGGTACGTTTCTCTTGGGTTACTGGTACTCATATGGAGTACTTTGCATTTGTCAATGTTAAACTTCAGTTGCCACTTCCTAACTTTTCTAGATCCTGTTACAGTACAGTAGCATACTTTCTTTACTGTCATTAACAACCATGCCAATCTTTTTATAATCTGCAAACTTGGACATTAAGCCTGATATACCGTCATCAATATCATTGATAAATACACAAAACAACAATGTGGGCAGCACTGAACCCTGGGGGACTCTGCTAATAACATTTGTCCACGAAGAGCAGTGTCCACCAAATACCACTGTCTGTCTTCTCCCACTCAACCATCTCTTTATCCATTGTAGCAACTTACCCTTAATGCCATATCTCTCCAATTTGTAAAGCAGTCTTCCATGTGCAATAGTATCAAAAGCTTTCTGAAATCAAAGTATACGATATTAAAATTATTTTTTGCATCCAGTTCCTTTGTGACCACATCGTAGTATCCAATCAAGTTGGTCAGCCAAGATTTCCCCTTAACAAATCCATGCTGTGTCTGAACTATTACTGCTGTCTTGTCTAGATGATCCTGTATCACCTCTTTAACCAGTGACTCCATTATTTTCCCTGGAACAGAAGTTAAACTAACAGGTCTATAATTATTTGTGTCACCCGTTGAAACCCCTTTGTGAACTGGGGATACATTTGCACATCTCCAGTCCATGGGGACCACCGCTGATTCTAACCATGCTCTCATAATTACGGCTAAGCGTTTGCTTACTTCCCTTGCTGCGTCCTTCATTATAACTGGAAAGATTCCATCTGCCCCAGGTGCCTTTTTTTTATGTTAAACTTCAACAATTTCTCCTCAACTTTGCTCCCAGTTATTACAAAATCACTTATCTCCGTATTAGAGTTTGATAAACTTCTGACGTAGAGCGCAGATGTCTTGCAGTGCTGAAAAAACAATAAGACGGCAAGTCACGTGGTTACTGTAATCTTTTACGTACGCCATTTTGAAAGTGAATCCTGTACTGATAACACGGATTATATCGCTGATTTACATTTATTTTAAACTAAAAATCCCCTCACCATGGCTTATAAACCTCATACAGAGAAAAAGAGCAAACATTAAGGCTTAGTGACAAACTTGATATAATCCAAACTATCACAATAGGCATGGCTGGACTAAAGCACTTCCGCGCCCCGGGCAGAATGATAATTTTCGCCTCTTTGCATATTCTAGAAATCTGCGTAAGATTTGGTAAAAAAAAAAAAAAAAAAAAAAGAACTCTTGTTCCTCAGCTTCTTCTGTCACCCCTGTAAGAATGGCGCCTCGGGTTACTACCATGTTAGCCCGCGCCTGAATCCGGCATGACATTAAGGTTACCCGGAAAGTTATAAATATAACATTGGATCATCAACAACGTGTTTATGTTTTTTCTGCGCAGTTAATAAAATTGCATTCTTAATCTCTCTATTTCTTATTTAGCCTCATTATTTCTGCATTAAATATATTCAAAATAAAAAAAAAAACTTTCTGAATAACGGAAAAATCGAAATAACGGGACCTTGAATCCCCGAAGGGGCCGTTTGCTGAAAGTTTACTGTAATCACCATCTTTCCACGCAAGGTCCAGGTTCTCGCAAATTTTTAAGAAAAGTAAATACATGTCGATTTATACGAAATATATATGTATTTAGATTATAAATTTATAATTATATACAAATATAAATAGATTTATACGAAATATATACCGGAGCCAATGTAACCAATGGGATTGTAGGATCCAAAGCTAGCAGCATAACGAATGGGAATTCACTTCTCGTGAATTCACGTTCGTGTGTGTTCTGTTGTCAGAGGCGTCTACAAGATGTATGATTAGCTATGTGCTAAATAGGTTATGTTGCGCACGTGTGACATGACAACCACGTGACTTTTTAATTCAAGAGGTGCCCCATACAAGCGAAATATGTTAATTCATAAAATGTGTCTGTTGACATTGTAGCAAATCGCAAAGTTTTATCACTTATACGTTCACATCCTTTCCCGATATAAAAGTTTAAAACATTTGTTGTGTACGTTATTTTCAATAGGTTTATTTACTTTTGTGGTGGTGGGACCTACTTTTCCATGAAGTTACTTTTGGAAATAAAAAAAAGTTGGTGGAATTTGAAATTGCCCACAGATGTTTGGCTAATAATTTAAAAGTGCAGGCACACATGAGGAACCTTTGATGTAATGCGTAGGCTTTGACAAATTCATCTGGAATTAATCGTATAATAACACCATGTAGATCCAAGAAAAACTCTTGTGCCCTATTTTTTGCCTATAGAATGCACTGAATGCTTTAAGAGAATTGCTACTTTCCTGACCAAACTACAGAAAAAAAATGTAAATTTAAGAGAGATTGGGTAAATACATAAATGGAATGGCCCAAATAAAGGATTTATTATTATTTTTTATTATTGTTATTATTTAAATCTGGTGCAACATTATTATTATTATTATTATTAGCCGCAAGGGAGCCTGAGGCTTATGCTGCACCAGCAAAAAAAAAAAAAAAAAAAAGAAGAAATTCTGAGTTAACCTGAGAGAGAGAGAAGTAGAGGGGAATTGCCAAGAAAGAGAAGAATGATGATATCCAGCTCAGGATTCCGGGTTTTACTTGTGTACCACACTGTGGAGGATACCATTGTTTCAGCCTGACTGATAGGTAACAGAACTATTAGGTGAAAACTAACATACCTGGGTGGGGAAAACCAGTTCCTGTTTGCCAGAATAACACCATTTGTCATGTTTTATATGGCCAAGTGATTTTGTTGTATTTTCTTATAATTGTAGAGAATTGAATGTATTATACTGCATTACAAGAAATAACTTTTAAATTAAACTGTTAATAAGATTATTTTTCAGTATGATTATAATTAAACCTTAATGTTTTTTTCCACCAGATCCTTTAACTAGTTTTATTTTGAAGTTGAGTAACAAAATAATATATGAGTAATTGAATTAAAATCCAAATAAACAAATTATCTATCAATGGGAGTAATGGGGTCAACTGTTTGAATACTATGTGGTTATTAGGCTCAGTAGTTTGCTTGAATTGGAAATATATTTGGCAACAAAACAAAGATTAAATGATATATTTTATGTTCAAAGTGTAACAAACATGCAGGTATTTGCACCAGTTTTCATAGGTTCTGACATTTGAATACAATGATTAATTTTGAATACTTGTGAACTAGTAAATCGGCAATGATTATCTTAACACTTTGGAAAACTTTGTTTGGAAGTTTAAAACCAGAATGCTGTATCGTAATTTTAAAAAGTAAACTTATCAACTTAAAAGGAATTGCAACTTGATTAGTGAACCGACAACAGCAGTCATATAACTAAACCAGCTGCCAAATACTTTTATTTAATTTTATTATATGTTTAGAGAAAGTTATAAAATAAATTGTATGGTGTTATTAGTAGTGGAAAAATGATGCAAGGAAGCAAGCTTATGCAAATATCATCATTCTTCTCTTTCTTGGTGATTCCCTTTTACTTCTGACTCTCTCTCTCTCTCTATTGATTGGTACAGCATTAGCCTCAGGCTTCCTTGTACTATATGGCTAATAATAATAATAACATCGGCCATTAAAAAAATTTATCCAATTTGTTTGCTCATCCCTTCTAATCATTTGTCTATTCCTTCTTTATATTTATTCAAACTCAGGGGCGTGCAAATGGGAGCAGGGTGCAATCGATGCACCACACCAGGGGTCCCCTATATAGGGGCCCATTCGAGAGAGCATTTTTTGTCTGAACATAAATAAACGAGGTCCCCTAACCCCTTTTGCATCCGGTCCCCCAAGTACCTTTCCACACGGCCCTGTTCAAACTACCCACTTCCACAACACCAGGTGGAAGTTTATTCCAACAATCAGTTACTTTCTGGCTGAAAGAAAATTTCTCTGCAGCTATATTTTTCCAGTTTAAATTTATGCCTCTTTGTATGTGTTGTTCAAGAATAATCAAGGATGCTATCGGCATTTAGTTTATTTAATTCATTTAAAGCCTTGAAATGACCATAGAACTAGCTACACGTATAACTGGTTATTTGTCACTAATAGAAAATAAAATATATGTGGATATTCCGGAAAATCTCCTTTCCTTGATGTCTCTTCCTGTTTCCTCCATTAGCATTAGTAGAGGCATTTGATGCAAGAAAGCAAGCTTATGCAGCATCAGCCAAAAAAAAAAAAAAAAAAAAAAAAAACCCACTTCCACTTCACCCCTCTGTTCGTTCAAAATACCTGTCCAGCTGAGCCTTAACCTTATTTAGGCTATCAACCTCCACCACAAGGGATGGGAGTCTGTTCCACCAACCAACCACCCGCTGGCTAAAGGCAAATTTCCGCACGTCTATCCTACATCTGTCTTTCCTCAATTTGAATTTCTGCCTTCTCAGGTGATTTTTCTGAGCTAGAGGAAGAATCCTATCAGCATTGAGCATGCTTAAACCATTCAAGGCTTTATACACCTCTATCAGATCACCTCGCTGGTGCCTAGTCTCCAGACACTGTAATTTGCAAAACTTAAGCCTTTCTTCGTAAGAGCACCCCTTTGTTCCATTCACTAATCTTGTTGCCCTTCTCTGTACTCGTTCCAGCAGCTCTAAATCCTTCTTGAAATGAGGCCTCCAGACCTGTATACAGTACTCTAGGTATGGCCTGACCATTGCCTTATACAATGGAATAATCACCTCCTTATCCCTGCTGGAAAAATTCCTGTATATCATTGACAATACTCCATGAGCTACTCTCGCAACCCGTCTGCACTGCTCAGAGAACTTCATATCTGCCTGCACAACCACCCCTAAGTCCCTTTCATTCTCTACCACTGTCAGTGTAGTACCACAGAGTTGATACGTTGCTCTGGGGTTGCTGTTTCCCATGTGTAGTACTTTACATTTGTCAATGTTAAACTTCATTTGCCACCTCTCAGCCCATCTGCTCAACCTTTCCAGATCCTGTTGCAGCAGCGTAGTGTCAGTAGTGTCCTTGACAACCCTGCCAACCTTTGTATCGTCTGCAAACTTGGACATTAAGCTTGATATACCATCATCAATATCATTTATAAATACAGAAAACAATAATGGACCCAACACTGAGCCCTGAGGGACTCCACTAATAACATTAGTCCATGATGAGCAGTATCTATTGATTACCACTCTCTGTCTTCTCCCCCTCAACCACCCCTTTATCCATAGCAGCAATTTGCCTCCAATGTCATACTGCTCCAATTTGTGTAGCAGTCTTCCATGTGCAACAGTATCAAAAGCCTTTCTAAGATCCAAGTATATAATATCAAAGTTATTCCCTGCATCATAGTATCCAATCAAGTTGGTCAGGCAAGACTTCCCCTTAACAAAACCATGCTGTGTCTGAGCTATAACTGAAGTCTTGTCTAAATGATCCTGCAGTGCTTCTTTAACCAGTGCCTCCATTAATTTTCCTGGAACAGAAGTTAAGCTCACAGGTCTATAATTACTTGTGTCAGCCTTTGATCCTCCTTTGTGAATTGGGGTCACATTTGCACATTTCCAGTCTATGGGGACCTCCCCTGAGTCCACGGAAGCTCTCATAATTATAGCTAAGGGTTTGCTTACTTCCTTTGCTGCCTCCTTTAATATAACTGGATAGATCCCATCCACCCCGGGTGCCTTTCTTGTGTTTATCTTCAACAGTTTCTCCTCCACTTTACTCCCAGTTATTTCAAGATTCTGTAGCTTACTGCTAGAGTTGAATACACCTCTGGCATTCCCCTTGCTGAATAACTCCTTATGTGTGAATGTCGATGCAAAATATTCATTTAGTTTGTTAGCTACCTGAGCAGGATCATCAACAGTTGACCCATCAATATCAAGTGGACCAATCTGATTCATCCCCTTCCTTCTAGAGTTTACATAAGTAAAGAACTCTTTGCTGTTTTTCTTTGCATCCCTTGCCAAGGATTTCTCGTAATCTGCCTTCGCCTGCCTAACCTCCTTTGTAACTTGGTTGCATATCAACTTGTATCTATCATAGGCTTCTGTGTCGTGTTAATTTGTAAGTATCCCATGCATTTTTCTTCTCTGCCATATGCCTCATTAGTTCATCTGACATCCATTTTGGCCTAAACCTTGAACAATATTTCTTAGTTGGTATGTAAAGCCTAGTAGCTTCCAAGATAAGTTCTTTGAATGCTTCCCATTTTGAATTTGCTGTTGGTAACACCATCAGTTGGTCCCACTGTATAGAATTGAAATACTGTCTCAGTCCATCGTAGTCGCCTTTACGGAAGCAATAACCCTTCCCTTTACCCCTAATGGTAGTTATCTCTTTGAGTAAATCCCACTTCAGCACACTGTGATCACTGCCACCTAGTGGTTCATTTATCTGCAGATTCTTAATGCATGAAGAATCACTGCTGATAATCAAATCAAGAGTATTACTCCCTCTAGTTGCCTCCCGAACATGCTGATGTAGAAAACAATCATCCAATAAATCCACAAAAGCCCTGCTAGTGTGTGAGTAACCAGCCCCCAAATTCCAGTCAATATCTGGGAAATTAAAATCTCCCATTATAAGACTCTCTGATTTACTGGCCCACTCTATTTCCCTGTACAGTTCCTTATTATACTCATCAGAGTCATTAGGCCTATAGCACACTCCTACTCTCAATTTTGATCTCCCAATGCTTATGTCACACCAAACTGACTCAACACTGCACTGTCCAGCGATGTTGACTGGCTTCACTTCCTTGGTTTTTAAGTGTTTCTTAACTAATAGCATAACCCCTCCCCCCTTCCTATCCTGTCTATCCTTTCTGTAGACGTTGTACTCCCCAAATTCCAGTTCTGCATCCCTTATATCTGTGTGACACCACGTCTCTGATATCCCAACAATATCTGCCTTTGCTGTTTTGAGCAATACCTCAAATTCATCGAATTTATTTACTAAACTCCTAGCATTGGTGTACACGCAAGTATACCTGCACCTGTTTCTATTCTTAGCTACCCTAACACAACCCATGTGTTTACTTGTACCGCAATGGCTCCCAGCAGTCTCTGAAATACCATGCATCTTGTTTTTCAGGCTTCTGCTCATTCTAATAGAAGCAGTGCAAGAATCTCTTTCACCTCTGCCAGTGGCTACTGTCAATCTATTGGTCTTTGTCTCCCCCCAAGCTAGCAGTTTTCCGACCCACCTAACACTGCCTCGATAGCATCAGCAAATATTCTTGCACCCTTTCTATTTAAGTGTATCCCATCCCTGTAGAAGCAATCTCTCCTGTTAACAAGTACAGTCCAGGCTGAAAAAAATTCTACCCCTTGAGCCTTGCACAATCTTTCCAGGGCCGAATTGATCGACAAGGCTCTCATCATATACTCCCTCCTGTCGTGTCTGGGCAGAATTGCAGACACTTTCAAATTCAACCCTAATTCTCTGCTTTTGTTCAACAGTGACCTGTACTTGTTAAGTAATTCTGCCGGTCTCCTACTCTTAATATTATTAGTGCCAATGTGTACAACTATATCACCTTTTGTGCCCTTAAAAGATGATATTCGCTCTACAACGTCATAAACCTTTGCCCCTATCAGACATACCCTGGTCCTGTTCTCCATCTTGATGAGAT